>NW_016161396.1:5258-51939 GCF_001687245.7 Rhagoletis zephyria
AACTAAAAATTTCTTTATATTTCATTTCCAAAACAATTATTTTCAAGCCATTAACTTTCGAATCCTTTAACAAGCTTTTCTCAATGCTGAGGAATTGCATAAAGTATTACTCTTACCCCTTTCCTTATTTCCATTTGCCATTTGCCATTTGCCATTTCTCTTTTATTTATTTTTTTTTCGATCAAAACAATCTCGACTATGCTTTTAGTACACTTTTCGCTACTCTTATTAAATTGTTCCTACCCATTGTAGCTGTTTTTGCATATCCTCTAGTTTGTTTACACATTCGCCTCTTTCATTTGGGTATTTAGAAAAACTACTTGAATTGTTTTTCTTTCATAAGCAAGCATAAGCTTTTATATTCAGCTTAGTATAATTTTAAGCTGCGTTAATAATTAGAAAATTAAATGTTAAGTAAGCTTAAGTTTAGACATTAATCAAACTTAGTTAAATATGTGCGCACAATGGGCTTAAATGAGATGTAGCAATATGCATTTTGATATGTTCCTTCCATCCTGAATTGTATACGCGGGTATTATTTCCCCAGAGTAAAAAATTTTTTATTGGCTGGCCATACGATAAAAAATAATGTGGAAAAAATTTCACATTCTGGCCAGTCAGTAGTTTTAGAATTTTTGATATGATTTCACGGCGCAACGCTGCGGGTTTAAGCCATGAGTAGTTCTACTGGCTCTGCTGGATGATGCAAGATGACAGCAGCAGGCATAAGCTTAACATGCGAGGCTTAACATTTGAGGAATTGAAATTTCCCTTTTGAAAATTCCCAGTAATGCCTTATGTTCAACCGCAACGTCCCTAATTTATATCTGACTAGGATGACAGATGATAACAAAAAAAAATGACGCTAATTTTACTTTAAAAACAAGGTTAGGTATAGCACTTTTATGGCGAAAAATTTAACAACACCTCTACCAATTCCAGTGAATAGTACTCATTTAATTAATTTTGTAAATTGTTTCATTCAAAGCTTCGCATTCGGCCATGAGGGGCCTTTTCCTGATCTCTTAAAGCGATAGGCCTTCCGTGCTCGCCGCAATACCAATTTAACTTTGCTCCATACACACCGCGACACGCGTGATTTCTTAAAGAAAAAACTTCTCGTCAGCTTCCGAATAGTAGAGTTATTGGAAGGTCTTGATTTATAAGATTTCCACATTTTGCTGACTGTTTAAATGTTAATCTTGGCTGCTTGAGTTTCCAAATATTAGTCGCATTAGTCAAACATTTCCAGGTAGAAATCGACTGCTGAATGGATGATCGACCTATCTCGACAGCCAGTTCGAAAACGCCCTATCTAAAAAAACTTTTCAAGAACGCCCTATTTCAGAGTTTTATTGAAAAACACCCTATCTCAGAATTCGGTTCAAAAACGCCCTATCTTACTTCAAAATGTATTAAAAATGTGCTGACATAGGGCGTTTTTGAATCGGCAGCTGAGATAGGGCGTTTTTGAAACGAATTCTGAAATAGGGCGTTCTTGAAAAGTTTTTTGAGATAGGGCGTTTTCGTACTGGCTGCCGAGATAGGTCGATCTTCCACTCAGCAGTCGAAATTAAACATTTCTATAAAATATTTTTTTTTTCTAAGACTATAATAAAATGATGATGGAAATGCCAAGTAAAGTCAAGTCCTTCTCCACTTGGTCTTTCCACTTGGTCTTCCTCTGCTACCACCGGCCAAATTTCCACTAGGCATTGAAATCACAAAAACTGTATGCCATTTAAAAAAATGCCATGTGGAAATGAACTTAATGACTATTTTTTTTTTTAGCGTAATAACGTGATTATTTTTTAATGCCCAACCTTGTCATATGTCATTTTTGCCATTTAATGCCTAGTGGAAATCCACCATTATAGAAAATGTAGCATTTAAAAAAAAAACAGAAAATGGCCACGAATCCATACTTAAAATCCGAGGCTAGAGCAAAAATATAATTGATTAATCTAGCCTCAGAAACACTGCCCAAAAACTCTTTAATATTACTAAAACAACAATAACAGCCACTATTAATTACCTATCAGAGCTAATTACGATCTTGGACTCACAGTGGCCTCGAACCAAATGCAATGGGCAGATCGGTAATATTTGCTATGGTAATATATAACTTTAGACAAATAAATTGTGACGCTAGCATCAGTTCTAATCCCCCATTTTTATTTCTTCCAAAGTGATTTCTAATTTCGGAAAGCAATCTCTGCCCAGTAAACTCCGGCCACTACCTGGAAATTGCGGTGCATGCCGCTCTCGAATCAACACCAAAAAGCATTCTAGCCCACTCTCTTAAACTAGCTTTTCCTGTAATTCTCCCCATATCGGCTTTTGCTCTTCTCAAAAACCTTCTATTTACTTGTGCGCACATACATTTGTATTTTGTTCAGCTTTAGTTTTAATCAACACTTAGTTTAAGAAAAACATTAAGAAAGAGCAATACTGATTTACATATATATATATAGATACACAATAGCAACGACAACAACACCCATAACAAGTATCGTATTAAAATTTGATTTTTATCTTGTTTTTTCATTTCATTTACTTTCTCTCATATGTAACTCTCTCTCTCACGCGACTCGCAACTCGCAAAATGCCGAAATGTGCATTCAAACATTTTAGCGATTGTACACCGAGACCTGTCGCAATTTGGTATGGGACACTCAAAATAACTTTTTATTATCAAAACATTCGAATTTTGTAAAAAAGAACGAACACAAAAAACAAACGTAATCTTAGTTTTTAAGTGCTGCTAAAAGTGCAAATGCAAAGCTGGTTCTACTACTTGTTGTATGCTATATTTAGTTTTTATTTTTTTGAGTTGGATTGCAATTTCAGTTTTTAAAATTTTCTGTTTATGTTTGCCTTTGAGTTTTGTTTTGTGGCCGTTTTGGTTGTTCCTTCTGCTGGCTTGTTTGCTTGCGATGATTTGTCGGTGTTGCAGCTTTGTTTTTTTTTGTTTTTATGTTTTGTTGGTTGGTTCCAGGCTGCTGCTATGCTGCGTACACGCCTACTTGTTCGGTATGTGTGTGTACGTGTGTATGCAGACGTATTTATGCTTTCACTAAACTTTTTTCTTTAAATTTAGCTATTTGCTAATTTCTTCCAGCTTTTGCTAAAAATGTCTACACTTTTTGTCATTTTGCTTACCTATCGTATCGCCTCCTCACCACTTAACTTATCTATTTGTGTGCATTTTCTTGCGCTCTTTGTCCACACAAATCCTGCAATAGAGTCATGATTTTAGTTTTCTCTCATTTCTCCACATTTCAACTGGCGAAAATGGCATGATATGTCAATTGTTTTTAGTTCTCAATTGCTAAATCGTTTCGAGATTGTTTCAATACTGTATTTTTTTTTTTAACTCAAGTGTTTTATGAAAACATTGTATTTGTTATTTGGCAACAAGGAAAGGACTGAAGTTTTGTTGTGATTTACTATATTAAATTTATTGGTTTATTGATTGGCTGAAATTTGATGTGCAAAATTTATTGAAAATTGTGTAAAACTTTTCTTAACTAAAACAAATTGAAACAGTACCAATACATTTAATTGTACTTTCTTTTTCTCTTTTTGAAATGCTGCCACAAAAAATGTGAATAAATCTCTCTCTCTCGCTCTCTCGCTCTCCCCTACTGCCAACAAATTATTTCCAAATCTTGGCAACATGCGGTTAAATAATTTCGTTTTCAAAAAAAAAAAATTAATTAATTTTTTATTTTTTTTTTTATGTTTGTTCCGAAAATAATTCCTGTTTTCCAAATTCGGCCTACACCTTTCGTTGTAAAAATATCCATCACTTTTCCTATGATTTCCTTTGTATTCGACTTCCAATCCTTTGTGTTTTTGTTTTTCATTGCCTTAAAAATTCTGCAACCCATTTCCTTCTGTTCGAAAGGGTGAAAAATCGCCCGGGCACAGAGCAGTCGCAATGGGCGTTTATCCCATACACAATCTAAAGAGTCTAGTTTGCTCCGGCGAAGATGTAAGTGTGATTTTTGTAAATTTATATAAACAAAAATAAAGAAAACCGTATTTCAAGTTGGTATACGTTGNGGCAACAAGGAAAGGACTGAAGTTTTGTTGTGATTTACTATATTAAATTTATTGGTTTATTGATTGGCTGAAATTTGATGTGCAAAATTTATTGAAAATTGTGTAAAACTTTTCTTAACTAAAACAAATTTAAACAGTACCAATACATTTAATTGTACTTTCTTTTTCTCTTTTTGAAATGCTGCCACAAAAAATGTGAACAAATCTCTCTCTCTCTCTCGCTCTCCCCTACTGCCAACAAATTATTTCCAAATTTTGGCAACATGCGATTAAATAATTTCGTTTTCAAACAAAAAAAATTTATCTTTTTTTTATGTTTGTTCCGAAAATAATTCCTGTTTTCCAAATTCGGCCTACACCTTTCGTTGTAAAAATATCCATCACTTTTCCTATGATTTCCTTTGTATTCGACTTCCAATCCTTTGTGTTTTTGTTTTTCATTGCCTTAAAAATTCTGCAACCCATTTCCTTCTGTTCGAAAGGGTGAAAAATCGCCCGGGCACAGAGCAGTCGCAATGGGCGTTTATCCCATACACAATCTAAAGAGTCTAGTTTGCTCCGGCGAAGATGTAAGTGTGATTTTTGTAAATTTATATAAATAAAAATAAAGAAAACCGTATTTCAAGTTGGTATAAAGTGGACGTTTTTAAAACACATTTATGTAATGGAAAATCTCAATGTAACACAATTTTGCTTAGTGTTTGAATGATTCACTTCTTTTGTTTAGTAAAAATCGAATCAATGCGTATTTCTTTATAAAACATTCGATGTATTTAAATTAAATGATTGGTGGAAGTCATCGCCGTGTTTTATTGCACCGCTCGTTCGCATCATCTCACCAAAATGTGATTTTTACTTTGATTTTTTTTGTTTGAATGTTTTCGATAATCTCAGCATTCAAATTGAAATATATATGCACATATATGTGTATGTATGTATGCACATATATATTTTCAAATTAGCTGGTCAATTTGACATTTTTATAACAAAAAACCAAACGGGTCTGGAAGAAAATACTAGTCGATTAAGAAAACTATCCTGAATAATATATCCAAAAAGTACTATCCAGATTCTAATCTAAAGATGAGCAAGAAAATAACAATCCTGTAAAGTGTTTCCCTAATCTATTTTTCAACTCGATAGATTCAGTAACTTTGAGAAGAATTTTACGAATCCGTTCAAATACTGTTTGAAATATATATCGGGATAACAAAGTAAACGAATATAAACTAGATTTGTGTACTCTTCGGGTTCTATCCGTTTGCGCGAATATCCGAACAGATATCTGGATATTCGAATATACGGATAGTTCCAGCACTAATTTGTCGATTATTTTGTTACTGAGCGAGAATAATTGTATTTTTTAGAAATCAAGTAAAGTAACAGTACAAATTGTAATGTTACAGGTAAGATTTGTTGCTATAAAACGAAAAAACTTTCCATTTTGGTCAAATTAGGAAGCGACACAAAGCAAATACGTACTTATGCACTATAACTTTTTGGCATAACTTTACTTTTTATCGCATCAAAAAACGCAAACAAATAGTACGGTACTTCCAAGGTTGAACTACAACCCATACAAATAAAAACTACAATAAAATCACACAAACATCAACAACAACCCTAATAAAAATTATAATAGTCATGGCGTCAATCCGATTCAAAACGCTAGTCAACACAAAACATCGAGGCACATTAGATAAAAAACATATACATATACGTATAAAAATAGTTTCAAATGTACATACATACTTACGTACAACCATAAAGGCGTACCTGCTATTTGCATTTTAAATTTGCAATATACATTTTAGTTTAGGATGTTAGCAATTATTGAAGTTTTTGCTTAAGTACCCCTTGGATGTTTTTACAGCCGATACTGTTTTGTAATTAATGTTGTACGATTTCTTTTGATTTCCGATAACCATTACTATGTATATCGTTTTACTTTCTTTTTTTTAAAGAAAGGAATTTTATTGTATATATACAGTATCGGTCATATCTATAGCACGCCATTTCAAAGTGATATTGTGTGCCACTTATATTTATTTATTTATTTTTAAGAATTTTCAATTAAAATACAGTTCTTTCTCTAACAAAACCCATATAAACCCAAGTTTAAAAATTTGTAGAAAACTACAAAAAAGTGCAACAAATTTTCACCTAAATTTCAAACTTTTTTCTCGGAAGTGTTTGAATTTTTCTGAATACACAGTTTTATAGCCCAATCAATTTTAGTCTGATAATGTGCAAGTTTCAAGTGGCTAAAAGTTACCGCTGATTTTTTAGAATTTTTTTCGCCAAGGATGTTGCGGTTTTCTTCCATATACAAAAAAATTTAGTTTATTCATTATATGGAAGCCAATGCGACAAAAAAAAATTCTAAAAAATAAACGATAATTTGGAGCCACTTGAAATTTGCACAATATCAGACTAAAATTGCAGGGGCTAAAAAACAGTGTACTCAAAAAAATTCTAACACTTCCGGGAAAAAAGTTTCAAATTTAGGTGAAAATTTGTTACCCTTTTTTGTAGTTTTCTACAAATTGTTGAACTTGGGTATATATGGGGTTTGTCTGAGAATGAACTAAATTTTAATTGAAAATTCTTAAAAATAAGTAAATGAACAATGCACACAATATCACTTGGAAACGGCGTGCTATAGATATGACCGATACTGTACATATAGTTTTCTTTCTGATCTGAGTTGCATGACGTTGTTAAGCTCTTTGTATACTAAATAGTTAATTTCTTTTATAAAATGAAAAAAAAATTAATCAGTTACTATAAAAGTATATTTAGAAAATGTTTATGAAATTCTTAATTTCGTATAATTTAATTGAGTGTTCGAAATTTGTTAAATATGTATGATTAATACTAAACAACTTGTTTTGTATCTATTTAATTGCGTGTATGGCTACTACTTTTGTTTTTGATTAAATTTACACTCAAACGCTTTACTTTACAAATAGTAAAAAACCTCGAACTCCAAAAATACGCCAAACTAATAATTTCTCCCCCTGCATCTTCGCAGCTCTTTACACTCTGGTCATGGCTGCCCGTCAGAATAACAATGTATCAGCCGGTACTGCTCTATACCACAGAGGAACATGGCTGCTCGCTGACTACTTTCTATGTGCGCGTGGAGCAACATGAGCCTACGTTAATGATGATCAAAACGTGCAATAATGAGGTAAGCAAATGACAAAAAAAAAAAAAAACTGCAATAATATTAAATGGAAGTTTCACTCAAACACACTCTCTCCAATTACAGGTCTTCGGCGCCTACTGCTCATCGCGTTGGTTTGAACGCAATGTCAAAGACGACAAGGGCCAACGACAGGCCTACTTTGGCACCGGCGAAACCTTCCTCTTCTCGCTCTACCCAGAACGTGCCAAATACCCATGGGTTGGCATTGAAAATGAAAAGGATTTGGGGCATGCGTCGGAGCTATTCATGGCAGCCGATTCAAAGATGATTACCATTGGTGGCGGGTAAATAAATTCCTCTACAAATACAAAAAAACAAAAAAATACTATCTGTGGACTACCTAGTTGTGCGGCTTTGACTTTGTTTCTTAAAAATCTTTAGCTGTTTGAGGGGACCTTTTCTGTTAAAAGATCACAGATATACTTTGCACATCTTTATCCTTTTTTTTTTAATCACTCCTTTCTTTTTCCAACAGTGAGGGCCAAGCCATTTGGATGGATGAGAATATACGTTTTGGCAAAACAGACAGCTGCAAGACATTCAACAATCCGCCGCTATGTCCCTCTGGTGATTTCGAAATACGTGTGCTTGAAGTATATGGATTTGATGGTATTTAAGCGAATGGACGCATACACAAACATCTAAATAGAAAAAAAATCATACACACCTTCCGACAAAGAATGTGCCACATATTTGTAAATCATTTGTTGCTCGCAAAGGCTCAAATGAGGCGCTAAAGCGTTTAGTAACGTGCTTCTGTATTTTGTTTGTTTTCCTCCTGCCGCGAAGACAATGAGAGTTCAGTGTGAAACTCTTTGAATGCTTAACATGAAAATAAAGTTAAAAGAAAAGCAATGAAAAAGCTAAATGCTTATGCAGCACTCGCCAAAGAGCCGCTGGCACGAATTTCAAGCCAACTAAACCAGATTGGAAGCATATAAAAATTATTTCATTCAAAAATGCCCGCCGAAAAGTCTTCTATTGATGATGATGATGATGGGACATGTCCAGGAGCACAGATTGGCGTGAAATGTTCAAGGCGCAGTATTTTTCGTATAATTATACTTCATATATATATAACTATATACATACATACATACATATATGCATTATAAAGTAATTCTCGTGGCTGAAATGCCAACGCACTATTTGATGAGTGTTATTATGCCTATTACTATATAGTTGTAATAATCATTTATATACATATACATACACATATTGTTGTAGAATACAGCAGCATAAAACGGATAAAATACTCTATATAGGCGTGGTAAAAAGAAGAAAAAAAATGCAAAAACTAAAACTTTGTTTAGATGTATAGAAAAATGAAATGAAGTTGGAATAAAAACGCATGGCGTTGACAAACAAACCGTACATACATCCCGACATAAAAAATGATTGCGTCAAAATTGTGTATGTTGGAAAATTTTTTGATAGCTTGCAGTGCAGTGGAGCTTGAGCAAACGTAGTAAATAACAGTCATAGAGAAATGCGGCAAATGAAAGTGTAATAATACAAACCCACACACAAACATATATATATAAACATGTGCTCATGAATATGACGTTAATCTTGAAGTTTAGTAATACATACATACAAGTAAGTTTAGCAGCTAAGCACCGAGTCTCTAAACGTTGAGGGTTGTGCTTCATAAAATCATAACACTTGTTGGTATTTTGTTATATTGAAATTCTTTTTTGTTTCAAATTTTCCAAGCATTTGCCAAACGAAATTAGTGCATATTAGGTAGGAGAAAATAATTTCTGGGGTGAACTCCGTTAACTTTAATGTTTTTGTTTTGTACATCTTATAATTTACAGAAACCGGTATTGATTTGTATAAAGTCACAGGTGACCATGAACAGCTATCACGAATAGATGCATATCAAATGAATTATGTAGCTACATATATCACTGAATAAGACGTGAATGTTTGAGAAGACGTTAAAGCCAAAAAGCAACAAGGTGAAAAGAAACGTAGAATCGAAAAGTGAATTTTGTTTTCCAAATATGAACTTTTGTATGGTATGAGTAGTTGTACGATTAAATTTGATTTATTTATAATTGCTTACATTTTGTTAGNCCATGAACAGCTATCACGAATAGATGCATATCAAATGAATTATGTAGCTATATCACTGAATAAGACGTGAATGTTTGAGGAGAAGTTAAAGCCAAAAAGCAACAAGGTGAAAAGAAACGAAGAATCGAAAAGTGAATTTTGTTTTCCAACTATGAACTTTTGTATGGTATGAGTAGTTGTACGATTAAATTTGATTTATTTATAATTGCTTACATTTTGTTATAATCCTTCGCACTAGAATTAATCAATGTTCGATACCACAGCAGATACGTTTATACTTCAAGCTAATGCTATGCATTTAGAAAAGCTACTCGTGACTTCATTTAAAGTTGGTAAACGTTTTCACAGCGCTCTAAAGTGTTAGTTACCTTATTTTAATATTCTTTTTAGAGCTTCATATGATTTAACTTCCGTCTATGATTTCGAATTTTCGGCTTCTTTTAGTAACCGGTTCTGACATTTTTTCAGTTGCATGAGTTTACCAAATGCATTGATAATTGGCATTTACGCCTGTTAAAAGAGCTCTGATAAATCCTTTGGTTTTTGATTTCTACCTTAAAGTGGCATTCGATTGAGTGATGACAGCGGGAGAAGGAGAAATAGGAGCGCCGAAGTGTGCTAATTGCTGTTGAGAAGGTATCTATGCATTGCGTGAAGTATAATCATGTCTATGTTTCTTGTGCAATGTATGTTAAGTATGCCATAACTACTGAGCCTTAAATCTGGGGTTGGAATACATCTAAACGCTGGCATCGTCACATTTCAATGAAAAGTAGAGAAGGGCAATTGTTAAGAAGGAAGGCAATTAATTTCGAACTGATCATTATAATTTCTTTTGTATTGTTTTTTTTTTATTCACGCTAAAGAATATAGTTTTAATTTTACTTCGTTTCATCACTCTTTCTGTTCTATGTAATTACGGATGCTATTTCTGAATTACAATGTAAGGAATTGTCAAGAAAATATTGAATTGTATTATTTATTTGTACTTTTAAGATGCGTAATTTTTTATGACAGATAATTTCGTTGCTTTCAATTTCATGGTTGTTAGTTGATTACTTTTTTTTATGTACGATATGGAAGATAAGATTGAAATGCTAATTACTTTTGAGAATTTGCATTGAAATGAACTGCTCAATTTTTTCGAGCACATTAAGAAATATAAGTATATAACACAAAATATGTACGATACCTATACTAACTAATAGGTATTGTAAATATGTATGTATTGATGATAACTGAACTAAATTCTGCATTAACAAAAATTTGTATAATAATGAATTATAAGCATATAATACCAGTCCACTTTGCGCTAACCGACAATGAATATTAATACTAGATGTATTTATGTACGACAACAAACGAGGAACATACATTAAAAAAAAATAATAATAATAATTTTCTGTAGATTACTAAGCGTTTAAGAGATTTACTTTATAGACATTAGTGAATATACATATATGTTAGTGTAAAACGAGAATAAGTTATTATCTGTGGTCTTTGTTATTGTTCAGCCAAAAAAATCCTAATCCTGCACAGACATTCTATAGCACTTTAAATAACACTCTATATAATATGTTGAAAAAAGCAAACAAGCAACGTAATTTTAAACCAAGTGAACCGTCAAGAAAAGATCAATTTGCATTGATAATGAGTGCCTGTAAGAAGGGTAATTGAAATCGCAAGTTTTTTATCTGAAAAATTGCTCTATAAAAATCCAACTTGCTGGTCACAAATTTTCAGCTAGCAGCGCTCGTTCTATATATTTAATTGACTGTCGACACCCTGCTTATCATTTCAAAAATTTATTTAAATTTTTTTCTGTTGACCCATTGCACTTGGTTCTTTTTTACCTCACTTTTATTAGCTTGGGATGTAACTATATAATATTTATGCGCCTACACGAAGCAGCGATTTCCATTATCAACCTGATGACAGTACGAATTGTAATTGCTTTAAATTTCCATTCTTAAAGTAACCTGATGACAGTACGAGCGCAAATTATGCAAAGCGAGTTTTTAGTTTTTTAAACTATAATGTTTTTCTTTTTATTTCTATCCATATTTATTTGCTTTGTAAATATTTGCGCATAAATTTTAATTGATCTCATTTCTGTATGTCTGTATGGTAAATTTATAGTGCACCTCCTCTCTAGCTGTAGGTTTGTAGTTTGAGAGTGAAAATGAAAATGTAAGAAAATAAAATTAGCAGCTAAACATTCATTGCAATAGAGCAAAATGTGACTGTTTGTCTTGTAATGCTTATGTGGTTAATATAATTTAAGCGAACAAATTTTAAACGAACTAATAGAGCCTGCTTTGTGCACGTAAATTTTTCACATCTTTTCAAATTCTGTGCAGTTTATGTATTATTTATGTTTCTTATAAATAATTACTTTCAAATTAATATCTTAAATGTTATTAAGTACATAAATTTGCACATTAGAAGTGTAAAAAGTAATCATACTTATTCATATAAATAATTGCTATCCATTGATTATAAACAATTTGCTAATTTTTGTAATATAAGATTATTGAAGGTAAACTTTTCATTTCATTTAAAATCTCCTTTAAACTGATGCTATTGTCTAGTCAATTGAATTGAATTTGCATCATTCCCATATGATTTTTCCTAGTATATATATATTCTTTTAAAAGAACTGATCGCTTGCAATTCGTTGAAACACAGGACACAGCGAGAAATAATAGATGTTGTAAAGGAAATCAAAGTAAGCAACCAAAAACCTTATTAAGCCTTTTCAATATGTACATAGGTTTCGGAAATAAAGCATTATATTCAGTCAGGTTCTTCAATTAACTGCCGAGTGAATTTCAACCAAAGTCACTTTAAAATCAAATTGAATGGGCTTGAACTCTATTCAGAGGTGAATTGCACAATGAGCGAATTATTATTAATTTCTCGATTCTGGTAAGAGTGAAAACATTTCATACTAAACACTACGTAAGTGTGATTTTTAATAATTTTTTGCTTTTACACGAGGCGAATTCATAAAACAAGGACTACCATGTATTTTGTTTTCGCTTTCGGTATACAAATGTTAAATTTCAGCTATTCTTCGCTCAAGGATACTTTCGCACTCATAAGGAGTTTTGAAATACATACATATGTGCACCGAGCCAAATTAAACCAGCTGTTCTAGCAACGCCAGCTTATATGAATTCGCCTTGCTTTTAGATTTCAATTAATATTGACTTTTTGTGGCGTCTGAAATTCAGTTGTTGCCACAAAAGCAAATTAAACTTTTGAAAAATTTCTATAAACTCCACAAATCAAAATTATCATCGCTTATCAGTTCCTCAGAGAACCTTAAACATTTTTTTTTCGATTCGCCTGCTTCGTGACGGAGATAAATGCAATTAAAGCAGCGGCCACTAAAACACATTTTTGATACATTTGATGTTTCTTATTCGAAGCATGCGTTTCCGAGCATACAAACACACCTATTGCGAATGTCGACTAGAAGTAGATAAACGACTATATTATTCAATTATCGCGTTTCCATGATATTGTGAAAGTCGATTCCTCGACACAACGACGCTCACAATACCATGAAAAGGCGATAATCGAATAATAGTCGTTTATCTACTACCAGACGACACTCGCAATAGGGGTGAAAAACTTGCGTATTAAACAATTGTAACATTCGAATGGTTAGCTTAGAATGTGTAACTAGATCTAAATATTGAAACATCTCTAAGCTACTAAATTAGGCCAATATTGGTATTGTGAAAATCGCTGCGCTATAGTTTCATTTCCGAATTTCTCTAACTGAAATGTATTGGCTAGGTGCCAATGCCATATGTAAAAGAAAGCAAATAGTTGTAGTACGAGAGGAGATTCGAATTTGGCGTAGCGATTTTCAGAATCCCATTGCGAACGGCCTAACAGGTTTTTCACTTGGTTTTTTATACTCTGCTTGTTTGCGCAAAAGCAAAAATTCTCACTTCAAACTCATGTAATAGTAATGCAATAAATAAATGTTGTTGAATAAATGATTATGTAATTTATTGAAGTAAATACATCGATTTGTTTAAGTTTATTTTGTAATCAGCTTAAGAACACGCAACTATGTACATACGCACATACATACATATGTATGTGTGCATATGTTACCGGCCAAAGCCGATCTTAGAACAAACTAGTTTTGCCTAGGCTAAACTAGATCAGGGGCCACAGTATTTTTGCGCAGAACACCTTTAAGCGCAGGCTTAAAATAACCCTCATCAGTCCAACTCCAGGTACGCAGTCCACAATATTATTGCGTCCAACTTGTTTCCGCATTGGACGGATATATTAGATCTAGGTACAACTAGTTTAGCATAGGAAAAAAAACTTAGTTTGTGCTAAGATAGGGTTTGGCCAGTAATATATACATACCGAGCCCTAACCGCCAAAATAACGTAAGCGACATTTTTTTCAAAATTTTATTTTTGATGCAGAAATATTCCTAGGGCATCTAGATGTATTTCTGCATCAAAAAGAAAATTTTGAAAAAATGTCGCTTACGTTGTTTTGGCGGTTAGGGCTCGATACTATAAAGTTACCTAGTCGACACAGCGATTTAACTAAACGCTTTCAAGGAGGGCATTTTGAATAAGACTTTCTCTGAGAAAGCTGTGCTGCAAGATCTGCCAATAGCGCTGCATTCGACAGCAGACGAGAGGTTGTGTTTCCTTGGCCAAGGAATTCAAATAAACTAGAAAATCGCAGTAAAAATGCGATTCTTATTTCATGCAAAGCTTTTCCCCTATAAAGGAAGCTGAATCATAGGCCTTGAGACTATAGCAAAGAATCGAACAAAGAACGCCTATCGCTTCGAAAGATCCGACATAGGGACTCTGAGAAGGACTATTTATTCCAAATTTTGCCGACTGGGTATTGTTTGTGTATGTATGTACGTATGTAGGAGTGAAATCGATTATTTACATAAGTGCTGTTAGTGTATATGTATGTAGTTGTCACCCCATTGTTATTGTTTAAACCCCATTACCTATTTAGGCACTCACCCGAAGCGCAAGCAATTAAACAAATTCGTTCTTTGCCTACTCGTTTTTGTTAAATATTTTTATTGTTTTTTTGTAATATTTTATTTTTTTACCAAATAAGTTGTATATTTACATATGTATATGCACGAGTAAGTGAGTGTAATACACATTGTTGTTGACGGTTAGTCGGCGGAGTGCAGAGAAGTTATCAATTTTGTGACATTTTTTGTTGCTATTGTTGTTGTATGTTTTATGTGATGCGTAGCCTGGAATTAAGCAAGTTTTATCAGTATTCTATATCATTAGTTTTTATATAAAAAATTAAGTTTCCTATAAAAATTAAGTAAAAGAAAACTTTGTAATTCAAGTATACAATGTCTATATGTACATACGTGTTTGTGCACTAGTTTACTTTGGCAAAATAATGTTTTTTTTTTTTTTAAATACGAACCAAAATAAGTAACTGATTTGTTATCAAAAACGAAAAAAAAAACAAAAAAAACAATAATAAATGCATTGTAGAAAAATATGTATATTAAATGACTTAGCCACCAAAAAGGTCCAAAAAATTGGTAAAAAGTAAAAAAAAAAGAAATGAGAAATACAAAACAACAAATACATAGTGGAAACCGTCTTTTGTTATATTAAATGTGTAGCTCTTCAAAATATACAAATGCATGTTTATGTCTTCAATCTAGAAGTGCAAATATTTACATACATAAATATACAATATGACAGTTTATTTATATAAATATATATGTATGTACATTTGCTATATAAATTTATAAATATGTATATGTATGTGTAGTGCATAGATTTTGATTGTGTGTGCAAGTAGCTTTCTATCTATCTATGTGTGTATATCGATATACAATATACAAAGCTCATAAATGCATATATATGTATATATGTATGTATATGTATTTCTAGCTGCATTCAAAATTGCATAAATTTTAATCGTTATATACAGTAGCTATATGCATACATACATATATTTGAGTTATGTACACGTAGAATATGTATATATATGTTAATTGTTTTAAATACCTTATATGTATGTATGTATTTAATTATTATCATCCGGGTCATCTTATTATATATACACACATACGTAACTATATTCATTCGTCAACGCTATGAGTTTAATGACAATTTATTAATAAAAGAAAAAAGAAATATATGAAACATTTAACTAAATGTTAATAATTAACTGAAATATGAATTAGCCTACTATTACGAATAAAGTACATACATACTGTTATAGTTACTCCGATTATTACAATAAAATAATTATTATTAAAAAAATATTCATATAATTATAGTTAATAAAGAAAATATTGAAATTTTAATTATTACTATTATTATTGAAAATGTACGTGAATTTTCTGATGTAAAACAGAAACACCAAACGAATTATATTATATGTATATGTTGAAAATATAAAACATTTAAATAAAATTAAAATCAAAGAAATTGTCATAATTTAATAAAAAGTGCGCAGAAAAAAATTATGTGCGAAAATTATAAAAAAAAGGTTTAAAGTTTAGTCATTTTAATAGAAATACATAAAAGGGGGCTTTTTCAAGTAGCTGCTGCAGTAATGTTGTTGTTGCAAAATCCACCTAAATCAGTAAATCCACTAGGTGTTGTTGTTGTTGTAGAGCAGCTACACAACCACGCCTAGAGCTCAGTGGGCTGTAGGGGGCATGCAAAGAGAAGTGTCGAGTCGTGGGGTTTTCTCCGTATGCCGGACACATCTGTATCTAATCTGCTCAGGTACGAATTCAACTTGCTGAAGTAGCCAGAGCGAAGTTGGGCTATTGTGGTTCGAGTCTTCTGGGCAGACGAAGCTCTGTCTCGTCCACGTTAGGTGGTTGTGTTCCCAAAACGGCATTCATTGTGTCCGTGTGTGAGTCTTTGGTTGTGTTGTGTTGGGGTGTGGTTGAGTTGGTGTTGTGTTGCTGAGGTGAACTCCGGTGTGTCGTGGACGCGGTCCGGTTTCAACAGCACGGGGCCACGAACGACTTGGTCCACTGCCTGCTGGTAAGTGCTAAAACCCGAACTGGTGCGGAGTAAGCTTCACCCATCGCAAGTGTTGCACCTGACCGAGGTGAAGTTCGGATGCAGTCGTCTCTGGCATACTCGGCTGGTGTATGTTTCTGGCCCTAGGGTTTGACTCTGCCAGCCCTGAGCAGAAGAATATGGAGCATATGTTGCCCCATGGAGGAATCGCGTTTGAGAGAATTCGCTGACCTAAACAAGGTTAGAACGCCGAAACAATAGCCCTTGTTCGGGTAGAACCCGTGTCATTTCGGTACGTAGAACCGGCTATCGTGGGAACTATTATTTCGGCTTATTCGCCGTCGATTTTTATACATAGGCAGTGAAAGGCACCGCCGTTGATTTTGTGGGGAGAGGGTAAGGTTAAGGCCATCAATGCCATTTCCAGGCGGGCTACTCTGTAATGCGATACGAAATGGAAATGCGATGCGATAGGCAATCGCACAGCGTATTACTTACGATGTATTTGCCTATCGTATCGCATTGCTCTTTCCTATCGCACTACAGAGTAGCCCACCTGACGTCAATGTCGTCAGCGTTGAAGATCAGTGAAACTCCCTCTGGTGGCAGAGAAAACTACGAGATGTGAAATGTAAACAGTACTGGGAAGATGACATCTCTTAACATTACATTATTCTTGAATTCCAGGTTTGCTATCGAAGGAGTGCCAGCAACGGTATAATACTCGGAAAACGCAGGGCTAGGAAGGGACATCTCCAAGCTCAACTCATCTATACATTTTCGAAACACCTTCATTCCAATGATAACATTTGTTTGACCCCGAGCCGAGAAATTGAAAATAAAACGATTTGACCTGTACATAGATGTCAATAACAACCGACCTCTCTCATAAGTGTATACTAGAGCTGTCAAACTATCGATAGTCAAGTCCATCGATGTTTTACGATAGTCTTAAGGGTGACTATCGATACTATCGATAGTATCGACCCATTTCAAATGTTTTTCTAAATCCATTTATTTTTCGTTATCTTGCTTTTATAAATTTGTTTATTTTAGCGGTTCACGGTTGCATTTAAATATCGAGAAATATTGCTAGAAATTCATTCGTGTAAACAGTCAAAAAGCGATTTCAGAAATTCTCGCTACAATTCGCCTTTCAGGGAAAAAAAAATCTTTCGAAAGACACTTTACATGCAAGGTGCCACTGCTCATGCAACAGCTTTCTGCAATTTCTCAATTTGACAGTCTTTTGAAATATACTGCATTGCTCGGTCTAAGACGGCAATATAACCTCTGCTATTTCCACGCTTAAAATAAAAAATAGCGCTTTTAGAAATAATGCCATGAACCACTTAACAGATCACCCAGCACGGCAACCGCGTATTTGTAATTGCATTTGAGAAAGAAAATAATAGTTGGTAACGTCATTTTTTATTAGGTTGTTTCATTCACACAGATTGTTTCATTCCGTTTCATTCACATGGCGGCGAAAAAATTACGCACTGCACAAAAAAAATAAAAATATTTTTTCTCGCACACCGTCCTGGGTGATCTTTATTCGTTCGTTCATGAAATAATGCTGCCAATTTTTGTTCTCTTTGAGCCATGAAAGAGAATACGCTATCAATGAAACGATAGTGGCGATAGTATTAAAACTATCGATAGTTATTTCAAGTGATCAGACTATCGATACTATCGATAGTATCGGCGATAGTTTGACAGCTCTAGTGCATACCAGTGGCAAAGACTATCGGCTTTCATGTGTGTATCGCTCACCTTAAGAAGTTTTATTTTTATAAACTTGTATAACTACTCTGTATAGAAACACAAATAGGGCATTTAAAAGAATACAGAAAAAAATCGACGAATTATAAAGTAAATTTCACTTCGTGTCTCTTTATTGTGAGAATACAGTACAAGACACACAACACCTAAACTATTGTTAGAACATCCCTTGAATGCGGTTCAAAGCCAGTGCCGCTAAAGTTAATCCGACCAATGTTAGTGTATGCCACACACTTAGGGAGTGCTGGGCCTCATTGAGGGCATTTACGTTGCACAAGTCTTCCGTGCAAACTGAACACGAAATCAAATTAGCCCATGGCACATACGGATCTGGGGCTTCACAGGCTTCATCAACATCCTCCGGATCACCGAAATAACAGCTACGTCGAATGTAAAAGCGGCGATCAGCGACTAAGGAAGGAAAATCGAACGAAGGTGAGCACAATTTTTTTACCATCGAAAGAAAGAATATAAAAAATGAGTTGGAGAATTTTATGTAGTACCCTTGCTCTTTCCACGTAATGCTCATACACTTACCTCCCTCGTGCACCTTCGTTAAACAGCCGGTAGCTTTTATGCGACGCTCGTACTTATGCAAATACGCTGGCATATCCGCGTCATCACAGTCGGTTTGCTTGACTCCCTCGGGATCGAAATATTGATTACAGCGTGGATCGCTCAGCGACTCGCAATCATAGCATTCGATACTAAGTGCTGATGGGAGATGTTTGGAGATTCAGATTCGGTTTAAAGACAAAATATGCAAATATAAGCACTAATAGTGTAAATAAGTTCAAGGTTTTTTAAACTGGATTTATTTGTTCCTCTCCACCTACCTGCTGATATGCAGCCACAAATTATCATAAATATTAGCGCTGACCTCATCGCGTTCCACTGTTCTCACTAGTGCAATATACTTTTTCAAACAAATATTACTTTTTCAAAAAAATAAAATTTTATTTCCAAATGGCGAATACTCTTGGTCGTACCGATGTTTCCGATGTTTCAGCAAGAATGGAACTGAAATCTCCCACGACGGAAATAAAATTATGATGATTGCGACAAAATTACGTCTCTTTCAAACATTTGCCAAGAGCAGATTCTAAAGGCGCATGGGACATTTTTAGCTTACTTTTATTTATTACCTATAGGTATGTATGTACATATGTACATACATATGTAGTATATACTGTGGCATGTGGGTTAGAGGCACACCTACTTATTCGCTGAAAAGTTAAATTTTTCGAAAACTAGTCATCGTTTTCTTCAGGAACTGCCACTTGGGTCAATATGTAGGAAAAAATAGTCTGATAGATCCTCATAGTTTAATTTTTGTTCAAAGGTTATAGACTCAAGTTTGTGCTCTACCCTAATGAGCATAAGAAGCAGTTCACGTTTTGGTTCATCTCGACACTTTCTCTTTTGTATAATTAGTTGGGAGAAAAAAAAACGAGGAGAGGCCAGAAGCGAAAGAAACTTTCTCGTCAAGAATTTGTTTTGGTGCTGCACCGTGTAACGATGGAGAAGAGAGCAACAACAGATGCCTCTCATGTCCATAGAGTCAAATAACTAAAGACATATGTACATATTTATATTTTCAAAATAATAAAAAAAAACTTATACTATATGACGCATAGTTAATATTTTTGGGTTTCCGGAGAGTGAAAAAATATTTTTCCCATGCCAATTTTTGAAAACTCGTATTATTCATGGAACGATCTATCCAGTTATGTAGATTTATTTTCGGATTTATTGTTTAATGTTGATTTCGTTGCTTCCAAAAAATGTTGCCCTACTCGATGCAAAATGCGTTTGATGTTGCACTCAACCCTGTCAAAGGGCATGTCTTCGCCTTCTTGTCGTTGTCTAACTCACGTATTTCATAATATTGTCGTTTTAAAGAGCCATCTGATTTTCAGCGCAACTATCTCCATTGACGCAACTTCAAAGAACAGAAAGTGTGCCTTTTTTGCCTTACAAGAGTGTGTCATTTTAAGAAACGAAATCTCCTCACCCTTTGCCTTTAATTTTGAATCGAACACGAAAAGAGAAAGGGGCAATCAAAAGACGACATTTTTGGTAGAAACGTAATCACCATAAATTAAAGCCCAAGAGGGAAACCCGATTTGGTATTCTAGAATTCTGGATACTATAGTTAGAACTATCAGGCAGCTAGATTACGGTACTCTTAAGCTAATCAATAAAATTGGTAGCGCCATCCAACTATTATAAAACATAAGCCTGAGTTAACCAGAGTGCTTTAATGTTTTCCAGCCAAAGAGCCGGTTCTCTGTCTTAGGAACTCTTACTGCACAGAGAGATCGATCACCATCTATTTTGACGGCTAGTCTGGTGTTAATGCTTCACAGTGCAACTCAGTCTCTTTAACGAGTTGGCTATGAGATGCACTCCTCGTCATTTGAATAAGTAGTGCACCCATTTAACCGTTAGTATTTACAGTTTTCCTTTTCATTATTTCATATTCATTAATTTCTTATAAAAATATAGCATATTCTACGTGTCAATCTGATTTTAAAATTCCATAAAAATACAAAAAAAAAATTCAACAAAGGGGTGTTCTATCCTAATGACCTACAGTGAATAAGTTAATAATATTTTTATAAAAATTTCGGATATTCAATTTTAGTATAATAAAGTGCAATTTTCAAGTGGCTTTAAAATAGCGTCGATTTTTGAATTTTTATTTTTTTTGCCGAGCATACTTTGTGACGAGGAGTGTACACAAAGAATGACGTCTTGGTTCTCGAACATACATATATGGCAATGGACAAATTGCACAGATTTGTTCATTTTGCCAGGTACAGAGTGGTGTTGTTCGGAAATTCTTTTATTGAGCTGAACTCAAATTCCTAAACAACACCACTCTGTGACTGGAAAAAATTTAAAATTCTGTACAAATGTACAATTCGGGTTATCTTCGCTTAACTTGCATGAATCAAACTATGGCGCAAATCAGCTAGTGGTCGCACAAAGGGTTTCCTGGTCCTTTAGTTTCTGTATGGAGAGTGGCGGCCTTCGTATCATAACCTTACCTATAGCGAATCCCTACCTCGAAATGAGTAAAGTAGTTATGTTGAATTGTGTTTAAATGGCCAATTGGCTTTAATTAGTTGACATTGTTTTAGCACGCGTTGTTTTCTATTTACTTTATTTTAACCTTACTCCTATGTATAAGAAAACATATTCTTTGCGGTTTTTTCTTGCATTTTTAATTGTATGTCTATCTACATATATATCGAATTTTTCTACTTCGCTACAGTCTACCAAACCGAAAATCGAGTTACACACATATTGCACGAGCTCTTCAAAAGTGCATTAACTCAAAATATTAATTTTTTATATACAAATTTTTTAAGCTAAAATTTTAGCTAACTGTTTGGCCGAGCTTCACCTCAAATTCATTTTCAATACTAAGAATTACAATTACGAACAGCTAGTACTTAGTTTTTTACCTTCCAGCCAGAGCAGAAGTAATATTTTGTTGTGATTAGCTTCAAAAACTCGCAGCCAAATTCCACCGATATGATTATCTACCATAAACACACAGAAATATGTAGTTTTATGCGAAATTTTAAGTTGATATATTTTTGAAGAACTCGTGCGAAATGTACATAGTCGTGTATGGACTAATAAAAACGGAAATTAAATTTAAGCTATTTATTCCTACTTATTATTTGGAGTGGGTTCTTGTGTTTTGAACAATATCNTTTTTGCATCGGAAAGGTAGTGTCTCAGAGGTGGTCCCATACTAATCTGGTTGAGATCCGATCAGTGGATCATAAGATATATATATATATATATATATTTTTTTATATGGGAGTTGAAGTCGGTTTTTTTTGGTAAAAATTACTTGTGGTATACCAACTGTATGAATTGATCAAACTTTGATTGCGTTTTGCCACAAAATTGCAATTTTTCGAATAATTCTGTATATTACTATTAAACGTACGGTATGTAGGTAGAGATCTTAAAAGCACACTGGGAAACTCGGTTCCAAGGTAAACAAATAGTGTACTATATACATATAATCTAACCTTTATACGCCCGCTTCATACATGCGGTGGCGTTCCGTATATCCAAATCGTTTTCTAGATAACGAGGCGGCGCAACGTGTGAACAGTCCCACTTGAAGTCGTCTTCCATGTCGAAATCATCGCCACAATTTGTGTTGTAAACAGATTCGCACGAGTAACATTGAATGGCCAAGGCTGGGAGAAAGAAGCAAAATTAAAAAAAAATAATAAATCAAAATGCATTAAAAACAGAAGCTATAGCTTATAACACCGTGCGACAAAAGCCAAAAAAAATTCAAAACACACGAAACAATCAATCTACTCATGAAACAATGGGCCAAATATCGTAAGGCTGCGTTTTAAGTTTTTCAATTTGACGTGAGGATTTTTTGAAAGGACTTTTGAAATTTTAGTGATATAATTAACTCAAAAAAACTATTTAAAAAAAATCAGTGTAATGTGCAATAACAGTATGGACACCAAATGAAAGAGAAAATTCTGTAGAATTGAAAAACAGTAAATAATTGGTTTACAAGGACGACTTAGTATTGAAAATACGCTTTTTAATTAATTAATTTTTTTTTTAGGTTAATAACGTTAGCGGAAAGAAATTCGAGGATGTGGTCGTGTGTCCTTAATTTGTAATTTTTTCAAAAAGAAATATTGCAATTTTTCAAGGATATTCAAGGATAAAATGTTAAAAGGAAATTTTCGATACCCTTCGTCCTTATGCACCAAAAAATGTTATATTTTTTAATTCTACAGGATTTTCCCTTTTTTTGAAACCCACATTGTTATTCTACATTGCACTCACATTTTTTAATAATTTTTTGAATTAATCATATTTTTGAAATTGCAAAGTCCTTTAAAAAATGCTGACGTCAGAGTGAAAAGTTAAAAACGCAGTCTTACTATATTTTTTCCGTATTTTCGCGAATATATTAATTTGTTTGTGTGTAAAATTTACTGCACGCACGGTGTAATGTATGGGGTATTCTTTTCGAACGTTGCCCCCACCCTGCCCATTTTTCTTTTAACTTAAAACTATTTTAAAAACATGGAAAATTCATTAAAAAACAAGCTTTCCAATGCCGAGTGGCAAAATAACGTGTGGGACAATTTCAAGGTCACATCGAGGTCAACGTGTTTTTTTTTTTTTTAACTGGTAACCCCCCTTTTGATTCAACAACTTTACTAATCGCTGTTGGGTAAATTTGATGAAAAAAAAAAAATATTGAATAGGAAGATTGACGCTTCATATGATCCTGACGGTCAAATTAACCCCACATATGATATGTTATTTGAACGTAGAATTCTCGTACGTATATAGCTTATTATATATAATAACAATACATATAAATATGTATGTATATACCACGTCGGAAATTTAATTACTTTGAAAGCAATGTAAAAAGTACTTTTTTACCACCACAAGCAGTTTGAATTCTGCATTTTTTCTTGCAAGCAAGTAACTTTTGCAATATTTTTGTACAGGTCCCTAAAAGCCCCGAAAAAATGCAATGAGGTTAGGAGACTTCAACCCAATTGTTTATTTAACATTTTGGTTTTTGTTTATTTAACACTTTTTTACATTGCAAATAATTAATTGGATATTATTGCTTGAAGTCTCTGAAGAGAAAAAGAGTTTGCGGATTGAAAAATATAGATTTTAAAGCATTATATGCCATTGCGATGAAAACTTGTTTATATATAGAAAACTCCTTGGGGAACATTACAATTCGGACTTTACTTTCTTTGGACCACCCTAATGTGTGTGCATACATCCTAAATATGCACATCCATATACACATATATACATACATACATATGTAAATATAAACTATTGGCGACGTAAGCAACGGATATTTTGTTTTAACCTAGAACGTAAAATGAATAATTGAAACTTTCATAAATCGCATAATTAATTTTTCCGAGTTGCATCCAATTTTCTGTCTATGTGTAAATATATTTTGAATGCAACCTATGTACATAACTAAAAAAAAAAATGGCGGGTATGACGCATCAGCAACACAGATGCCATTGCCTATACGTAATTCCGGAAACCGCAGAGTCCGGGCAGAATGAACGAATGTTGAAGTTCAAACTCTGGACAGAGAAGCTGCCAACATCTCAGCTATTTTACAACCATCTGTAAAGATATTTTAAGTATATGTGTCGATTGAATCGAAGTCTTTTCATTCAGCCATATCTTTCTATGTTTTACTGAACTAAATATCCACTTGCTTTTAACTACTCAGTGTAAAAATAAAGAATCTCGGGATTTTCGAGACTATTTCTGGATTCTCTATTCGGGACTTTGGAGACTACCTCTGGATTTCTGAGACTTCTTCGGAGTTTGTGGGACTACTTCGGGATTTCCGAAAGTATTTCAGAATTTTCGGGACTATTTCGAGACTACTTCCAGGTTTCTAGAATTTTCGGCGTTCTCGAGACTATTTGGAGATTTTCGAGGTTGCTTCGAAATTTTTAGGAATCCAGGGATAGTCCCTACGGGTTTTTCGAGACTAAACATATCGATAAGTACCTCGATAAATATATCGATAAATAAACCAATAAAAATATTGATTATCATATCGGTAGCGTTATCGATTATTACTCTGATAGCAATACCATAATTATATTGGTAATAATATCGATAAATATAAAATATATAAATATAAAATTGTCGATAACAATATCGATAAATATATCGATTGAAAAATCGATTAATGCGACAATTCCAAAATTGCCCCGAAAATTACGAATTTGTCCTGGGAATCTAAAAGTAGTATAGAAAATCCCGAAATAGACCTAATAATCCCGAAACAGCCCCGAAAATCCCGAAATAGTCTTGAAAATCCTGATTTAGTCCCGAGAATATCTTAAACCTTGAAATAGTTCTCAAAGTGAGATGTGGTGAGTTTGACTGAGGTGTGGTGAGAAAGTGTGTGAAGCATTCAGCTGTGGTTAGTCAAAGTTTGGTGAATTCAGGTGTGGTAGGATCAGGTGTGATGAGTTTAAGTTAGTTCGGGTGAGTTGATTTGAGGTGAGGTGCAGTGAGTTGAAGTTGAGCTGAGCGTAGGGTGCTATTTTTTTTTAATTTTTCCTAAATCATAAAGCAATTAGTTTGAAAGTATTTAGCAATCGACTAAAAAACTTGGTACTTTAGTGAAAGCATCCTGCATCCCCAAACTCACTTCTTCAGTTACGTTAAAAAATGGTAAATTGTGCAGCTATTCAACAAGTTAACAAACTATCCAATATGGCATTTTGTATTTCTACAAACAACTTTTTGTTTTTTTTTTTTAATTTACGAAACCTCAATTTTTAACTATCAAGCTAAATGGCCTATGTTTAAGCGGGCCTTTTAACTTATTCAAAAGACGTAGAATACATTTTTGCAAGCATAACTAAAAACAAGACCAAAATAAATACCAACCGTTGACGGCCAAACTGAGCAGCAAGGCTCCTATGCACATTAAACGCTGCATTTCTTTGTTCCACAAAATTAATTCATTTATTTTTGTTCGCTCAGTGCATGCAATGTAGTTGTTTTTTTTTGAGTTTGTAAAATACCGATGATTTATGAAAAAACGCACAGTCTTATTACACAATAAAATTTCACTGAATTTCTGCAGAATTGTTTGATTTACGTATAGTGATTTCGCTTTTCAACTGACGTGCATTTGTACTTCAATATTTGTATACACAAGCTTCTGTATATTTTAGCTTTTATGTATTTAATTTTTCGCTTTCCAGCCCTTTTAAAACCACATCGCTTTGAATATTCAGTTAAATTAAAATCTCATGACCTATGATTTTTACTTTAAATTTGTTTTTATGGAAACATGCTTGTATCTTCAAACAATTGGATTTTCAATTAAATTCTTTAATAAAGGTTTTAATTTTTTTATGCAAGGATACTTTTATAGCTTTCCAAAACAATTTTATCACATAATTTTCTTGGCTTTGATTTGGCACGCTTTTACTTCACTCAAACGATTTTCCATCGCCTCAAATGCATAATACTTTTATTTTTTTAATTTTTTTTCGAATTTGTCAACTTTGTCCACTTTCTCTCCCGATTTATTTCGATGCCGATTTCTCTTTGGACCGCGCAACGTCACGTCAGAATTTGCACTGGCATCCCTGAGCATTTTCCAAACATCGAAAAGCAATTTTTACTAACGAAAAATTCCGCAAATAATTAAAATTTTATGTATGTATGTATGCATATATAGGATGCTATATACACTCACACACGCTTATATACTAAAAAAAAATTCGCTTTGAAAGAAATAGTATTTTTAATTTATCCGCGGTCCATCCGTAGCATATCTAGTGTAAGTGCATAGATATGTGTATTTCCTTCATACGGATACAAATCTACATTCATACACATATCTAGTCTACTCTTCTCCACTACGTAGTGCTTCTTTTTTCAGCATCTGCTTCATTTGCCTCTGCTTCCACAAGGCAAATGAGCGCACAAATCCATTCATCTGATAATTTTTACTCACATGTTGCTGGTCGAGGCTCCGTGTGATATTTTGTTAGTACTTATGTATGCATATATATATGTATATATATATATAACACTCTTCAGAGCTGTTTTATTTGTTTGGAGGAGAGAGCGCCATGACGCAGCCAGCGTTAATTACTCTTTGGCACGCAAGTGTCGGCAACCTCCTGTTGGACAGTCTGAAAGCTGAAATATGCCCTGCAGGCAATTCTGACTATTTTTGAGTACTGCATATCTTTATAGTGGAGAAAACGAAGCCGAGCCCCATTCGATGATAATTGAGTTGATGAACCTCCGCCTTACTATGCCGAGCTTATCTGTATTGCCTTAGAACTTGCAAGTCCACCATTGACGAGGTATGCTGCGATGTGTGAATTTTTTTATCCCCGCGAAATTAATACAGCTGTGTAGAATAGAACGTTGAGCAACACCACCAGCTCCGTCAGAATTGGGAAGGACCTTCCGAGCCGTTTGAAACCAAACGAGTTTTCAGACAAGGTGACTTCCTTTCGTGTGATTTCTATCTCGGGTCCTAAAAATAAAAAAATTGTATAGGACGCAAACTCCAATTCGGACATTTTGGGGCAGGCCTAAATACTTTCAAGGTGTGCAAACATTTTTTTTTTATGTCCAGCCAATTTTTAATTTTGCAGGAGAAGCAAACAAAAAAATATAAAAATCCAATCATACATACGGAAGGGCATTTTAAAAAGTGGCATAACTCCGTGGCTTTTTCTACGAACACTTCAAATTTGGAGGCGTATTTTAATATATCTTAACAATATCTGTGAAAAAAGCGTGCTGGTTAGGGCTTTTGTGATTTAAGGTATGTATGTATGTAAATATGACTCACGAATTATAATTTTTAATTCAAAACATTGCACACAGTTCAATTTAATTTTACCATAGTAAACGGAAGAAACAAATTGAAGCTAACTACCCGCATTAGTTGAAACGAGTTAAACAAATTTCCTGTAGGGTACGCAAGTCCGTGCAAATAAATATCTACATGTTGATATATTTGTAATAATTAAATAATCCAACAAAACGGTTCTCAGCGTAGGCTAATTATTAATTAGTAGTGTGTGCGTAAAACTATATATATATGTTTGTTTCTGTGTGCGTCGTTCCTGCAAAATTTTTTATATTTTTTTATCGAAATGTTTTACTCACACTTTTTTGCTTTATTTTTTATCTGTTTCCTGAAATAATTTTCGCACAGAAACTCTCTTTCTCTCTCCCACGACGGCGTTTATTTTCGACTGTTGCTTGAGAGTCCGCTGCTAATTGACTGTTCGTGGGAGTGGCACCACCTTTTCAATTTATTTGAATACCTTATACATTAATCACTGACAAGTGGACTTAGATAAAGCATCAATGAGCTACTGCGATAAAATAGAATAAAATATATAGTTTTTTAATTGCAACAACGAAACAAAGAAATGGTTATTTATTATGTTTTTCTTTTTAACCGACTTCCAAAAAAGGAGGAGGTAATCAGTTCGTCGGAATTTTTTTTATTTTTTTTTTTATGTATGTTACCGCATAACTTTGGACCACGTCAACCGATTTCGATAATTCTTTTTGCATCGGAAAGGTAGTGTCTCAGAGGTGGTTCCATACTAATCTTGTTAAGATCCGATCAGCGGATCATGAGATATATATATATATATATTTTTTTTATATGGGTTCGGTTTTTTTTTGCTAAAAATTACTTGTTATTTATTTCAAATTTTACACCTTTATATTTACTGCCACAGTACGACTCGATACTCTTAGAATGCATTGCTTTAGTTTTGTGCATTTTCTTACATTAAATTTACTGTAGACTTTGATAAGTGATGCCTTTTTGACTATATTGCATGCATACTTACTACTACTATGCTATTATTGTACTGCTATTGAAATTACTACAGGTCTGCAACCAACAGTGCGTATGAGTGACATCATGAATTGCTACGTAGAAACGTGAATAAACATAATGCAACATGCATACATATGTAAGTAGGTAATCGTCATCTGTAAAAGTAGAAATTCATTGCAAATGGATAGCCATTATTAGTAAGATACTTCCTGAATTAAATAATTTGATTTAGTATAATAAATTAATTAACGTATGTGCATATATTTAAAATCACAAGTCAACAGGAGGGGGCGTATGAGTAACATTACATGCAAAGCATTCCATCTTTAGGAATTCTTAGTAATACTCATTGTTAAATAAATAGTGCTTCCGAGTATACATGTACGAGGGTCACTAAATAAGTCCTTAGTATGCCTAAGAAAGAAACGCTCAAATTGCCTTTCTTGATACTCTTCAGCGTGATTTATGTATACACTTTAGCAACAGCTCAAACCGATTGGTGAAGCATTTCGCCGCAAAAACATGACTTTTGACGCATTAACTGCTTCTTCTGGCGATGAAAATCGCTGTCCGCGAAGATTATCCTTGATGTACGGGAATAAAAAAAGAACCATTTGGTGCTAAATCAGGACTATAAGGCGGATGACCCATCAATGCGATGTTTTGGGTGCTTAAAAATAATTTATTTATCTAGAAGTGGAGAACTCGCATTTATCTTGGTGAAACGCGATTTGTCATATTTCATTGTTTTTCCTCCATTTATTCAAGACTGTTGCCCATAAAAAAAAATGGTTGTGTACCACTCAGAGATTACTTTCTACGTTGCTCTAACGCCACCATAGCCACATGACCAAGTATGGTTTCGAAGTGCTTTTTGCACTTTTGGTTGTGTTTTATTTTTTTGAAATATCCATATAGTTTATAGGACTTGGCTTCACTTGGCGTTTCCAAATGGCGTCAGTTGGCACAGAGGAGAAACGACTGGCATGCTTTGCTGAACTCAGCTAAAATCGCTTAGGCGGTTACAGCGCCAAAAAAAAAGAAGAAGATATAGTCTATATAGTTGGCCTTTTCTCACTGGCTTCTGCACGTATGTACATACATATATCCAAGTTACGCCACTTGCGTCTATCCGTACCAATCGATNTCTAGCTGGTATACAACAAACACCATATAAATTGAGATTTCAAACTTTGTACAAAAATTAGAAAATTTCTGCTTATTTTCACCAAAATTTCAAACTTTTACCGTTTCATTCTAGTATAATGAAGTGCAAGTTTCAAGCTGCTATAAAATCCCGTTAAGTTTTGGCAATTTTTTTTTTGCCGGCAGTGTTCTCCATAAAAATAATTTTTGTGAGCTGTCTGCAAATGTTTTTTAAAGTTGGCTGTCGCATCACCTGAACATTTGAAAAGAAATTCCAAAGAATCGGCGAAAAAAGGCCGATGCCGATGCTCAATTTTGTGCCGATACAAGCCGATGCCGATGCCGAATAATCGGTCGGACTCTACATACAAACATATGTTTTTATGTTTACTCTGTCAGGCTTTGCGGCGGCGGTGTGCTCAACTTCAAAAAGAATCGGCGCCGGCAGCGACGCCGGCGCGTGTGGAAACGCCAGCGCTACTGCCCATAAGGTAGATAAAATGTTAAATGTTTTTGTTAAAAAACAAAGCCTTGTAAAACTAAGAATTACATACAATTATTTTATATTATTTAAAAATTTATACAATCGTTCACAAGTAAGTATAGCATGTATGTATGTATGTAGATGTGCACCTGCAAAAGAAGCATACTTTTCGGCGCAACTAAGCGCAAATTCTCTTTCGAGTACAGTATATATTAAATCAAACGAAAAACTTTAGAAAATACAGAAGACTTGTACAATAAATGTATTAAGATCGTCCAAAATGCACAGATTTACAAACTAAGCATAAAATATTTATTTGTATAATAATAGCAATATTGCTGTGTGTAGAGAAGAAACAGCCTTAGACTACATTTTGCTTTCTACTTCTGAAACAGTGCCAACCAATTTAGGACAGCATGCGTGCCATGGCGAAGAAGAGCACAATGGCGGCGGCGATGGGAGCTGTGGCGCTGGAGCCATTGCACAGATTGCCAGTGCAAACGTCGCACGACAGCTGCTTCACGAATGGCAAAGAGGGATCCGACTGGCAGCCCGATTGAGTGTTTGATACATCACCGAAGTAGCAGGCGCGAATGATTTGTGGGTGACCGGGCACTGGAATGTAAAAAAAAAATGAGAAGCAGAAGATGATTAAGAACAGTGTGAGTCATTAGAGTAAGACAATTAAAGATAAGCTCGAATGGCGCAATGAATTTAATGAATTTTTAATGCGTGTAATTATACATAAGTCCATAACTAGATATGTATGTACATAGATAAGAGTATTCACTAGTGTGTAGTTGGTGATGTGCGCTTGCGCGCAAATGCAGATTTCGGTGTACGTAGACTCGTAGCTTATATATGTATGTATATGTATATGTAAGTGTGCGAAATTATGAATAAAAATGCTATAAATATGTATGTATTTTTTTTATGTATATGTACATATGTGTGTAGAATAATAATATTTTCGCTGTCAGCTGCTTATAAATACTTCGCATTGTCTGTACATTGAATTTTAATTACACTTTTGTTGACCTTGAAACCAGTTCTATTTGCGACATCACTTCGCGGCCTAGTGACTTTTGTTTTTGTTTTATTTTATTTTTTTTATTGTAATTGGATATTATTAATATTTGTATACATAAATATTACGTATTTATTTTTAAATTCGATGTTTGCATTTCTCAGCTGGAAATTTTTAGAATCAATTTAAAATTGTCGCACAGAATACTGCTCAGTGAAGTTGAACTACTTTTCATTACAATACGGCACGAAAAGCACCACCTCATCCCGAAAGTCGTTCCAGAGATTGTAATGGATGAGCTTTAAGGCCATTGGAAGAGCTGATTCGAGGCATAAGAGCAAATTTTGAATAAATACTGGTTTTGATAAAAAAACTTGTTGTTTTGTTTTTCAATCAAATCTGGTTTATTTTAAAACGCACTTTGTTGTTTGGACTTTCCGCAATATTAATACAAATAAATAAACGAATTTCACTGCATAATGAATTAATATTTACGAAAGAAATAAAGACAACTCCCATTTGCACTTAAAAATATTCACTAACACATGCAAATTGTTAGGGACACAAAAACAAAAAATCATTTTTAGATTCAATTCACATCAATGCAAATGCATAAACGGCAACAAGGTTGGTTCATTTAACCCTTAGTTGCTTAATTCTCTTTTGAATTTTATTATCATTTTTTTTTCGTTTGTACGCCTCGAAATATTTTTGTCTGCACGAATTTTTCAAATATTTAGCAACTGGATTCGAGCTGATACAAAATATACATACACACATTCATACATGTGAATATGCATTGAAAAGGCCACCAACAAGTAAGGCTCCTTAAGCAAGTTTGCTTAGTTTTGAGTTGATCGACAGAATTTAAAATTATAAGTATCTTAAAACTGATGATTACTTCATCGATGGGCGCATAGTAAATATTCACAGATTTATTTATAAAGCCATTTTTAGTAAGTGTGTATGTACATATGTATTTATATATGTATGCATCTGTGCGCAGTGGACCTGCCACATATCGGTATGTGCAAGCGATTGCCGGCTGATACAAGGCAAACAAAGCGAAATGAGGGAATAAAAACAAAACAAAATTATAGAAAACGAATGTTCGCCGATATACAAATCGAATGAATGAATAAACGGCGCACAGTGTGGAGAATGAACTTTTGACTTTGTTTTTGTGACAAAATCTAATATCTCGAAAACGGGAACAGCTGGCGAAATAAATTTAACAGTATTTCATAGCTTTGAGATTTTAAAATCGTTGGTTTTAAAAAATTACCATAACCTTTCAAAAGTAGGGGATTTTAATCAGTGACAATTTCCGGCATTTTCCGCATTCTCAGTGTGGGTGGTGATTTGTTTCATAACAACAATTGTTCACCACCTTTTAAGTTCTATGAAAAATTCTATTGAGAAATATTCAAATTATTGAAAAATGATGAAATCCGCGAAAATACTACTTATATAAACAAATTGTAAAAATTCTCCTGTTAAAACTTTCTCATATGAAGCCCTTCAGTTTTGTCGCGACAATTTCGTCAGAGTGACAATTGTCAGCACCATTGTCCCAGTACTGTCACTATCGCTTTAAATAAGTTGTCACGGTTGCCTACAGGCGTCTATGAAATAGAGCAAATGTCGGCAATAATTCTGGCTCTGAAATTTTACGGAAAAATCGGCAATTGTCGCGTTTGTCGCTTTTATGAAATATGCCTCTGGTTGAACAAATAACTATGATTTTCAAAAGTAAAATTTTTGAAATTATAAAATGTGTTTTAGGGTTATTCCGATGATCAAAATGGATTGCTTGAAGCACGAAAAGCAAAAATACTTACTTTAAAACTTCTTAAAAATGTGATTGCCTACTGCTTTTGGGCAAAACAAAAGGAAAAAACCTTTATTTTTTGAAGGTGAAGGTGTTTTTTTAACAACGATAATATTTTTCCTGAATTCTCAATCTCAAAAGCTTTAAAATAAAATTCGTCAGATGTTCACGTTTTCGAGATATTCATTGGATTTTTTACGCAAAAAGAAGTTTATTTTCCACACTGTGCGGCATTGCAAGAGAAGAGAGTATTTGAACCAACATTCTCACGTGCATATACATACATATGTACATATGTACAATATTTATATATATGAATTGTACGTATGAATGGGTTTTCCGTCCATTATTCAAATTTTATGCGTTTTTATACTTTTTCTTGGTTTACGAAATGTAAATCCGAAAATCGATTATTTAACTTCCACCAATTTATAACATATGTACATATACATATTTACATATAATTTACAAAATTATAATAGAAATAAAAGTGGTGGAATAAGAAACTAGGAACCCTTAGGTATAAAGTATATAAAAGGGAAATCTGGTACGCGAGGCCGATCACATAGAGAAACTTCTGTGCCGAAATAGATAATACCTATGACGTAATTAGGCTTAACATTATACTTAGTTACAAAATAATACGATTTGCGGTCTCCTAATGACGAGTAAGGGAGAGCTTTTCAAAGCTGTGAGGAAGCTTTAGAAAATCTGATCAGCTTTAATTTTCCAAACCGTAGACCTATGTACATACAAACATAAATATAAATGAATAGTTCGCAAAGCGTTTTAAGGCAAAGCGGCAAAAATGTCTGCTTTTGCGGACGATGCTGCCATTGCTCTTTCTGGTTTGTGGCTCAATACGATCCTAGAAACTACGCGATATTCACAAGCAGTCCGAGAAGGCATACAAAGCAGACCAAGTACTCTTTATCAGAAAATATGAGATACGAGAGGTAGGGAAGTCTTAAATACAGGAAGATAATACACATTACCTAGAGGTAAAACATGGGCATAGAAAGTTTTTCCACCAGTCGGGGGGATATGCAGACTAGGTCATACCGGGAATTCGGGAAAAGTTGGTCAGTCCCGATTGAGGCGGATGGATGGCGTGTAGGCTTGCAGGCCAAAGGTAGTAGTATTCAGGTGTTCATAGATGGCTCCAAAAGACTAGAGGACATTGGACATCTTTGAGCCAACTAGGAGAATTCACGGGGCCTTTTGAGCCAATTAACCTAACCTAACCTATCCAGGCAAAAATTGAGGGGCAAAGATAAAATACTAGTCCGTTTAACGAGTTAACTGCGTGGAAGTAATGGAAAGGTAAATGACAAACAAGCCAAACTCATGTCGATCTTATTTAGTTACTCAGCTTTTTGCAATTAATTCAGTCATGCCAATTTTCTACAAACAAACATATGCTTTCGTATAAATATGGATGTGTGCCATGTCATCGAACCCACTACACCCACTTGTACATTTGTATATATGCTATATACATATATGTATGTATACACACAAATCATATACATACTTGTAGTTGCAGTTCTAGCCACTTAACCTCAATATGATCTCATCCACAAATGAATTTATGTCTAAATATAGGTCTTACTAAAAAGTTAGATGAAGAATTCTTTGAGATCTATTCAATATGTATGCAATATACATACAGATACACATCGATAGTATTGCTATTATTAAGTTGTCCCAAAATTGCAAAAAAAAAAAGTTAAGCTTTGGTTTTGCTTTCGCCTTTTCCTTTTGAATTGGTGATGATATAAGCTATACATATGTATGTACATATATGGAAGTGTCAGAATATTGTGTTCTTAATATGATTATAATAATCTTACATATAAATACGTACACATCATATTGGCTTAGTACTATGTATGTATGTATGTATATATATACACACTTGTTATACATAGCTAATTAACTAAATATGCACTACTGTTTTCTGCGCATTATTCCATGCCAGTTACGCATCCAAAGATGAAGTGGCAAAGCAATTATAAACGCATTTATGTCTAACTGTATGTATTTATATACATTAGGGTGGTAAAAAAGTAAAGTCGGAATTTAAATGCTCTCACCACCTGGAATTGTTCTACACCAAAAAAAACTTATCGCCCTGTTATTTTTATTTCGAAATCAAAAACTCTTTAGAGGTCGCTCAAAGCGCTCAAAGTTTTCCATGTATTTTATATGGGGAAAATAAGTTTTCGTAGAAATAGTTTTAGAATTCTTGAACATCAATATCGGAAAACTTTGTTTCTCTTCCGAAGACTTCCAATAACCGTATTCAATAGTTTACTTAAATATTTTCTGTTACTAACTATTTGTTGAAGAACCCCTAAAAACCTGAATAAATGCAATGGAGTGGACCCATAAAAATCGCTTTTATTAAAAATGGTATCTATAATAAACAATGGGTATTATTATTAGCAGAGAAACAAAATTTTCCGATCGAAAAATATTGATTTTCATAAATTCTATAAAATTTTTACGAATACTTGTTTTTCCCCATATAAAATATAAGGTACACGTTGAGCGCTTTGAGTGACTTCTAAATATTTTTTGGTTTAAAAAAAAAAAAAAACAGGGGTATACTTTTCTCGCTATAGAACACACATGCATTTTTTGACCACCTTAATGTATGTATGTACATATGTATGTAAAGTACATAATTCATAATTGTTTGCAATTACTCTGGTATGTTAATATTTGTGCTACTCATTGGTTATTTCATTTATTAATTTTAATTAGGCCATTCAAGTATTTTTTTTACGTCCAATTGAGCAAAAGTTTGTCATGAAAGATCACGCAATGTCGATCGATGTATGGAATACATATCTGTTTCTATTTACCTCGATGCTTGAATTTTCCAAAGGCGATCATAAAATTAAAAGCGAAGAAAGCTACACCAACCTGTCCTTAACAAAGTGCTGGTCATAAAAGTGCGATATCCGAAAATGATCTAAAAGTTGCAACTTTTTTAAACACTAATAAAAAATGTTCGGCACGATTAATCTGAAATTGAAAAATGTACTCGCATACATCCTTCACGTTCGATATTCGTCCAGGAACGCCACATATGGGTGCGTAATTCAGCTGAGGCGGTTGTTATTTTAAAGCATTGGGAATTTTTTTTTCCCTTACACAAGTGCCATTATAGTAAATACAAATACAGTTGTGAAAGTATGTAAATGTAAATACATATGTTTGCAAAGAAGAAGATTAATTTGCAATTCCTTACGAATGACTGTGTGTATTTGGGAAATAATAATTGAATAAATAAGCTATTTATCTTAATGACTTCATATACAAATACGAGAATGTGCACAGTATGCTTCACATAGTATTTATATTTACAAAATTACTACACGTTTGAGAACATTGTTGAAAATGAAATGACACAAAAACCGGTCATGGGTTTCCGCCGCTCGACTGGAAGCTTCGCTTAAAAGTTAAAGCGCAATAGCATGACGACATGAAGACACGCCACACACAACACGTACAACTTTATAAGCAATATGTATGCGTGTGAATATGTATGTATGTTTGTGTAAAGTTGTATACTAAGCATATACATATTTACATCCATATGTATGTAGAAATATATAATTACACTTGCAAATAAATTAACAAAATCTCCAGGTACAAAATGACATCACTGACATATTTGGCGGTTAGCAATAGTTAGGAAACTATGTATGTATGTATGTAAGTTTGTTACATTCGTATATTAGTTTAACGTACAGTCTCTCACACACCCTAAGCAGCCATAAAAATGTGCTAACTGAAAAAGTTGTTACGAAAAAAACACTTTCAACTTTATTAGTTCGTTTGGGAGAAATTATGTCACGAAATGAAGTACAGTTTGTGGCACGCACGGTTGTAGCACAGCAGTTGCCACATATGTACATATGTATATTATATGTATGCTCATATGTATGTATGTATGTATGTTGAAGGGTGAATGTATGAATGTATGAATGTATACGCATGGATATATTTATTACTTGAATATTTATCACTTACCATCCAGGACTTTCTTCATACAGCCGGTGGCATTGTGTACATTGAAGAAGTTCTGCAGGAAACGTGGCGGGGAGACGCGTGCGCAATCGAATTTCATACTATCGCTCGCTTCGAATTTCACACCACACTTTGGCTCGGTGGCTGAGTCACAGAGATAGCATTGCACGGCAAAAGCTGTAGGGGGGGAGAGATAAATAATTTCTTTATTAAAGGAAATGTGAATGATTGCGATACTTTTTTTTAATAAATTTTTAATTATTTTAATTAATTATTGATAAATACGTTGACATCTTAAAAATTGTGGTGTTATTATTGCTCAACAACAGGAAGTTGAAAAATAACATTTAGATTGTCCTGGTGCAGATCTTAGCTGTTGTCAAATGATTCACGAAAAATTAAACAATTTGAATATGCATATGTATGTATTTACTAAGCATTTAATATGGACTCAGAAAGTATAATATTTTTTATTTTTTCTGAAATAATACCTCTTACAATTTTTATATATTTTTGTTTTAAGTCAATGAAACATTTATGGACCTATGAAATTGTTTATATAATTTTTAATATAAATTTAATTTTTTTATTTCGTGTATGTAAATTGCATACAACTGAAAGGTCTTTCGCCCACATTTCTCAACCAAAATGATATGATAACATTTTGTTTCACAGGCGAGCAAAGGACCCATTGCAAAATTAATTTCTTCTGCCACCAGGTGGCGCTGTGGATTGGGCACTCCCGAAATTCAACTCCAGCCTCCCACAGCGGTAAAAGTGATTCATCTTAGACTGCACCTGGTGTTCAAACGAGCAATTCAATTTAGTAGAGATGTGTAGGAGATATTTGCTCTTGTCTAAATAATTTTATTGTTTTTCTATGTGGAATTAGTATGAAAAAATTAATTTTGCCTCCTTGTAATACATTGTCACAATTTCATCGATTCCCCACGACTTCTAATAAATATGCAGCGCTAAGCTTTGTTTTGAATAAATCGTTCTTCACAACTAATAAAAAAGGTATTTTTTTTGCCGAATTCCGAGTTTTATTTCATTTTATTTTATTTTGTAAAAGTTAAATGCAATAAAAAATTGTATTTAGTTCAAAATTAAAATAAAATATGTAAATTAATACCTATTAAATAAAATAACTAAAAAAAAATATTAAATTCAGTTTAAAAGAAATAAATAACTCAAAATAAAACCTTCTTTTCGTTTTATTTTGTGTTATTTATTGTATTTCATTTTTTAATTTGTTTGAATTTTGTTATTTTGTTTTGTTTGATTTGATTTCATTTCATTATATTGAGTTACTTGTTTTATTTTATTTAACGTATTTAATTTTTTTTATTTAATTTCTTTTTGTTTGATTGCTTTTATTTAAAATATTTCTCAGTTTACAGTATTTCGTTTGTTTTATTTTTTAATTTCTTACAATCTTTTGTATAATATTTTTTTATCAATCTTCAAAACAAAATCTGTAAACTCACCTGAGCAGGCAACACTGGCAATAACGGCGATAGCCAACAACGATTTAACTGCTGAAACCATTTCGTTTCTTTTGTAATTTGAATTGGTGGCGTTAATTCACAAATTTGAACTTCATCATCGGAATGCATTAAGAATTTGTATAAAAAGAGAAAAACGAAAAAATCATTAGAATTGTCTATAGACATACATACATTTATACATATATATGTATGTAAGAATCAATTTTTCAGCACCCAAAATGTTAACGTTTAATGATTGAGTGGCCAAGTTTATGAAGTAATCATTCAAGTTTTTTTTTTTTAAATAACAATCACTTAAGGCTATTAAAATAATTTTTCGATATGTATGTATTCTTTTCAATTTTATAATTGGGGCATTCACAACGGTGTCGTAGTGTCGTATTGTTGTTTGTCGTAAACTAAAAAAAAAGTCATATTTTGAATTTTCACAGTGTTAAAAAATAGTTGGAGGTGCTTTCAAGTCCTCTGGCCATTTATTTAAGCTTCTTAAATTTACGGCAGTACGTCACTTACGACACCGTTGTGAATACCCCAATTGATTATATTCCAAATATAACTGTTTCTCAAAGTTAACACACTTGATATAAAAATATATATGTATTTATGCAAATAAATTCAAAGCGATTTTTACAGCATCCGAAAAACTTAAAGCTTTTCGCCTCGAATTTAAAATTGTGAGAATTCTTTTAACGATAAAAATATTTACGATTGTTGCAAATTTATTTTATTTTTAATTAAAATTTTTTTTATATTTAAAAATGAATTAAATGATGTTTAACAAGGCGAAACAAAACACAACACTTCCTTTGCGCTAACCTGAGAGAACGCTGCGTAGAAGACGTCTTGTAAGTAGCACGATACGGGCGCAACTGTGGCGGGCGTGGGCACCCAAACACCGAACTGGATTACTGACTTACTTACTTGTCGCTGTCAAATTGTATATGCAACACACACACACCCACACACACACTTGATAAACACTCAAAACCGCTCATACATAAAAGCCGTAGTAATTTTATCATCGACAGCACAGCGCCACTACGGTGGAGTGAATACCGGTCTGTTGTTCACTTTTGTTTTGAGTGGAATCGCCAGAAAAGTGCCAAGCCCAATGAGTTTTCTCACCCCGAAGCCACTGAGCCACATGTACATACATACGTACATACATAAGTATAATAAAGGTACTGTGTATCCGTGATAGTATAATGAAGCTAAACCTCGATGCAACGAAAAATGCAAACTAAAAAATNTACGTGTTTGTTTGCCTTAATAGAGCGCCACTGTGGTCACTACAAGTAAATTGTCGCATTAGCATTTATTTAAATGAGTAAACTTTACAAAACCGAAAAGAGCTGGTCGTGGTCAGCAATTGTTAAATAAAAAAAGTTGTTTTTAGACATCACTCAAATCGCGTTGAGCCATTCAGCGAGTGAGTGGAAACGTTTACAGTTGCTTTGCTACTCAAATGGCCCCCCCATCCAACGCTCATTGTGCCCCCACCACTTGTTTGTTTTGAGTGTAGTTCCCAAAGATGATGTCAGCTGTGTGTTGGTGTTTGTTTGTTCTTTTATTTTTTACCATTCATCTCTTTTGTTTTCCTAACTGATGCGTTATTACTGATTGTTGTTGTGAACAACTTTGACTGCAACTTGGTATTCAAGTCAAATATTTTTGCGTTTTACTTTGAGAATTTTCGTAACAATTTTCAAACAAGTTATTCGGGTTTTTTATTTTAGCTTTCAGTCTTTATTGATACATATGCACATACATATACTATATACGTAGATGTGTTTGCATATAAATAGGCACGGCTAATGGTATTTTCATTTGTGAGGTAAACATTTTTTGTAACTAAATATGTATGTACAGGAAAATTATTCAGAGAGTGAAGCTGCAACCATAAGTTTGTGAGAAACGCTTGTAGATTAGTGGCATATTTATAAGTAAAATGTTGGCAATAATAATTTCGAATGAAAAAGTCATTAAGTCATATACGTACATATCGACGGCTGAGTGGAAGATCGACCTATCTCGGCAGCCCTATCTCAGGAAATGGCTTAAGAACGCCCTATCTCAACTGAGAACATATTGAAAACATGATGAAATAGCGTTCTTGGCAAATTTTTTGAGATCGAGCGTTTTCGAATCGGCGGCCGAGATAAGTCGATATTCCTCCCAGCGGTCGATATATTCTTGGTTGTAGACATCAGAAAGAGTAGTTCAGGAATATGAATGTATTTATTTACGTATTTTACGTATCCAGCAGCTGTTTCTATTAAATAGCTTTGTGTGCATTTATCAATAAAAAAAATACATACATAACAAACATACATACGTACATTTAGTACATACACTTGGGATCAGCTGATTAAGTCAGATTTTTTTTTTATAAGCTTTGGCTATTTTTCTTTTGTTATTTAATGTTATTATTTCTTCATATAAGCCTAGCTCATTACACAACAAACACCATGTAAGTCTTTATTTCAAAAAATGTGCAAAAATTACAAAATATCTGTAAAATTCCATCTAAATTTACAGCTTTTTATTCAGATTTTTCATAATTTTTTTTGGGTATATAGTTTTTTAGTCCATTAATTTCTAGCATCATAAAGTGCAAGGTTGAAGTTGCTAAAAAGTTGAAAATTTAGATTATATTTTGCAGATTTTTTATAATTTTGAAATGTTAGTTTGTGTGCTAGACATTTATGAAGAAATAAACAAAAGAAAAATAGCCAACATTGGCCAAAACGTTGCTGGCTTAATTAGCTGATCGCAAGTGTATTGGGGGTATTCATACCGAAGACGTTGCTTTGCTACTACTGCAGCACTTAATACAGACAAATTTTTGGAAACTTTAAATAAAAAGGGCAACATTCGGAGAGAAATAACCGCAAAAGCACAAAGCGAAAACTGAATGAGAGGACACATTCTAAAATAAATGAAAGTTTGTAAAGAAGAAAAAATTCCTTCGTCAGCTCTTGTAAGTATTGAAACCAATACTCCTTGGAGATGAATACCTAAGCAATGCTAAAAATTCTGAAAAGATACAAATTGAAGAATAGAAAAGCAAGCAGAGACCTTTCTGTCCAAAATAAGTCAAAGTTTAGAACGTATTCAATTTGCGGTAAAGCATGACAACTTGAATCTTGCTTCCGTTCCGTTCTTTATTCGAGCATTCCACAAAAAAAATGTATTTTCACTGCCAGACTAATTAATTTTTCGGACAATTTTTCAGCAAAAATGTACTTTAATTATGAAAGTAGCGCATAAATCAATTTTCGACTTAGTTGTACTTTATGATAAATATTTAAAAAAAAAAAACTAATTAAGCGTTATCAATCATTTTCATCTCTAGACACCAAGAAAGCCTATACCCCGATTTCAATTTTACGTACTATAAGTGAATAGTCATGGATTTTTTTCTGTGGGCGTATCTCGAAAGTAAAGTCTATAGAACCATCGACCATCTGAGCACTAAAAGAAAATATCGTTCGCGAGGTTAATGGTATCCCGACATCTCTTCTCTAGTGAATGGCACGAAGCACGGAGGCTAGATTTCAAGAGGACATAATTAAAAAAAAAAAAATGCGCACTTGTCTTCTTTGTAATAGTTATTGAAATAAACTTTTATCATTATTAATTCTTTTTTAATTTTGCGTTTGATTCCTAATTCTGCCATCGGACACCCTGTACTTACGACGAGTATATGGTCGCTGTTCCAAGCGTAAGTGCTTTCTAATTCTCTAAGTCTAGAAGCCAACAAAGTGTTTATACACATATACATACATCCATACATACATACGTATGCATATACATAGTACATGCATACATGGGCTATTAGAATATCCGCCATAAGTAACAGCAGTAAGCTCGTAAAATCAACATAATCATCAAATACATAGTTTGAGAGCAGGCAAATAATACTCCAAAACAACAGTTAACCTAGAAAACAATACTTAGTTGCTTCAACTGAGGAACTATGCTGGGTAATAAACTGTCCTTTTCAAACCAATGTGAAATATTTATATAAGTATGTATGTGCTCATTTCTGCCTACAGGAAGCGAATGTAGCTAAAAGGGAAAGCGCTGTCGTTTATTTGAGTTAAGGGAGGATTCTTACTTGGATTAACAATCTGAATGCAACTTAATCTCATAATAAAATTGCAAAGTGATGACATCATTCGCACAGTAAAAGAAAAAGTAAATAATAGTCCACTTATGTATTTGCAGAGACAATAAGGACGTTGAGTAAAAATTTGATGAGTTCTTAATGTTTAGGAATTCTTACTTTTTGAGTTACTATGGCTGATTGGCAAACTACATTCTTGCTCCATACGATCAATGTACGTATTACCCGGAAGCTCCGGAACTTCCTGGACACTGAATCCAATCGTGTGACACAACTTGGAACAGTAAGCTTAATAATCTTTCCCGCAAAAACAAAAGTTCAAACATTGATTAAGTTAATGAATTTACTACGCTTTGAGAAATAGATCTGAAGAGTCTCTTCTATATGGGAAAATAATATTTGTACTCCACTGAGTTACTTTAGTACAATTCATACTCACTCATTTAAGTTGTGAGATATGCTGAGTTGAGTGATTTGCTATAGGAATGTAACTCAGTTTAGTTAATTTTTATATACACATACTATACATACATGCATATGTACATACATACAATGGGTATTGTAAGGCAAATATTTTAGACATAACTTGGCCGAGCTTATAATGTAGAAATATCAAAATTTCGACTTTATATATCCCATATGCAAATCTTGACTAGTAGACGTGCCAAACAAAACTCCGCTCGAAGGTTAAGGAGAAGCCATTCTAAATCTTACAGCTCCATCTACGAAGTAAGATACGAACTCACGTAACACCGCCAGCTTGCCACACGCAAATCTACTTGCCTACATCGGTTGCTGGTGTGATTAAAATAATTAGGCATTTAAAGCATTTTTATTGCGTTTAACGAGTATTTTTTTTTTTGTCTAAATTCTACAATACTCATGTAACTACATAGGTACATATTTAAATACATATATGTGTATACATTGTAGCATACTTTAATTGTAAGCGTCAATTTGTGAATTCTCAGTACATATAATCGAAGGTAAAAAACCTCAAAGGCAATTTTAAGGTAATTATTTTATTTCCTCACAAGTTCATAGTACTGTAGATATTCACGGGCGGTGACTAAATGTCACTGTTTTCAGTAATTTTATTTACATATTTTTCGTTCGTTTTGCCCTTTTCACATACACCTGTCAATTTGAGAGCGGGTATTTATTTACATTCAAAAGGCAATCGCTCTATATACGTTCGCATGCAAGTGAGTGAATGTACATAAATAATGTATATATATATGGAACAACGATACATATTTACGCACATCTGAGGTGTTCGATTTACACAAGTGTTTTTTGTATTCGCAACGCTAATTAACCTGTTAATTTAACTGCTAAGTGTAAAACGTATGTAGGTATTTATGAATCATTGGCTTACAAAACCAAATACATATGTATGTAAATGTGTGCAAGCACGATATGTGAAACTAAAATAAGTTGTGAAAAGAATTTACTTATGTTTTCTTATAATCACTTCTTAAAGAGTATACCGACTCGGGAATAGCTAAGATAACTGGGTTCTGTTGTTGGAAAATGTAAATGGCGCATCCATTTTATTACAATAGTATTAGTAGGGCATACTAGGGCTGCAATCTTACTGGAGCTATTCTAGAATTTCTCCTCTTAGTGAAAATAGCCACGAGTGGCCGTTACTAATTTCTAACTGTATCGATATCGCGTATATTCAATGCCCTCTATCTGTACTTTTCATAAAAAATGAGATTCTGATATAAAAAGCCACTTAAGACTTAACTGTCATCGATGATATTAATGCCTGGTAAAACGCTTGACAGAAGAAATTACTATTAAATTGCAAAGTCAGAATTAACATCAGTGATGACAGGTAAGTCCCAGATTAATTATAACATCAATTCTATAAACTGGAAACGCCCCGGAAAGCTCGCGGGTATGAAAGCTTTTTGTAAACTGTAAAATTTTGTATGAAAAAATATTTTCGGTTTTCTAGTTTTTATATTTTAAGTATTCAATGGTACCCTCCCAAAACTTGCGCAGGGTTGCATTACGACTGAATGCAATTATATCAAAAAAGTTATATAAACATCTCTACTTTCAGTTTTAATACTTCATAGTAAATTAGGGAGCTTACAAGGTGTTGTATACTGTCGTATAGTTGTAGATCTTAAATTTCCACAGCTATGTTAGTAATTTTACGAAAATACGACCTACAACAATACGGCAATAAGCCAGACTTTGTGAACTCCCTAATAGTTATTTTCATTAGTAAAATTTTTAAGAATTCAGAGAAATGCCTAAGCAAATAGAAATGTGTTAACAAATCAAAGTGAAATGACGACTTATTAAAAATTTGTAAGTATTTAAAATATGTACCGAAGTATGCATACGTGCATATATATATGTATTTAGTACTTTATAACTCAAACTGATTTTTAAGCAAACTTGCCAAATAGCATTCTGCATATTCTATATAAATAATAAAAATTAGATGGCCTTACAACAATTATATTCAACAATTTTATTGAGCCAAAAAATAGCAAAAACAAATAACTTAAGGACGAGCACACCTAAAAGTCAAAAAATTCTAAAAATAGAATTATTAACAAAATCAAAACAATCACAAGATCAAGTGTAAATAGCAGCGGAATAGCTGCGCTTGATTGTAGTGGGATTAACACAAGAAAAAAGTGGAAAAAGCAACAACAGTTTACGTGGCGAACTTAGCTCAGTGGGTAGACTAATGGCTTTGACCGCTGGGGACGATGGATCGAATCCCAGTGAACGAAGTCTGATGAGGAGATGAGGTTATCTCCGAAATATGTAGCAGCTGTAACTTCTACCAAAATGTAAATTGTGGTTTTTTCCACAAAAATTTTCATTAAAAAAAACCGGCTTCAAGCTCGATAAAATTGTTGAAATTAATAAGCATTTGTACTAAAACAGAGGGAAGCGAATGCAATCGTTAATGTATTTATAGTACATACATTCATATTTATGTACCGTTATGGGGCATAAAAGCATAACCACTTTGACATGGACATTTGGACTTATGTAAATATGTATTTTTTAGAACTTATTTATGTACGCATAAGATATGTAGAACATAAAACATACAAATATATATGCACACATCCGTATTAAAGATGCACATACTTATATGTATGTATTTATGTAAGTACATATGTATATACGACATATGGGTTTAATTGCCAAGTGGGTGGGAATTCGTTACAATTAGCTTTTAACTGAACAAGGGTCAGACAAAGTTCAACATCTTATCCGCTGGCTGATTGTAGTGAATACGCAACTCTAAACATGCTTGAAAAAAATAAATAAATAAATCATAAGAAACAAACCAAAATTAAAATTGAGTGTGTTTGTGAGTTTCTGTCAGTAATTTGGTCTCTCTGGTGCAAGCATCACAACTAGTAAAATAAAATTAAGCCAAAGTCAGTGACTGGCTTCCATAAACCATTTCTTCAATTAGATCTGAACTTGAACGGAGGAAAGAATGAAACCAGCTAGATTCAGGTTACTTTGTTAGACAAATTTACGTTGGGATTCAGAGTAACTCATTAAATACGATTTTGAGCAAATGAAATTAAGAGTGTATACATATACATACATACATACATACATACATATCATGTTTCTACCCTACAGACTGGGTAAATACCCTCTTGTAAATATGGGATTGTGCATGAGATTTGAAAAAAAAAATAATAATTATATGGAAGTATCGGGTAAATTGTTCTGGTAGGGTACATTTGTACATACATATATGTTATTAGATGAAAATAAATAAGATTACATGTTATATTCAAGCCTCTAACGATCAATTTATATCAGTCGCTTGCTGACGCCTACATTTTCTTGTATGTATTATACCTACATACATATGTATGTACATTAGGGCTGTGCGATTAATTGATTACTCAAAAT
>NW_016161398.1:0-51931 GCF_001687245.7 Rhagoletis zephyria
TGGCAGTTTCCTTGTGTAGCGCCGTTGCTCCTTTCACTGCCTCCAAAGTGTTTGTTCTTTGCTTTTACTTGCGTGTACAACTATGTAGTTTGTTGATTTGGGTTGGTAAAGTTTTGCCATATGCAAAGAAACTTTATTTACTCGCTTGAATATTTTCGCCCAACTTGCAAGTAAGTTTTGCATATAAATATATCTACACATGTATGTATGTACATATGTACATATATTCGCTTGTGTTGGCTGGTTGCAACAGTTGCTCTTGCGACTTTTAAACGTTTTGTTGCTAGTAAGCTTAGATTATGTTGATAATTTACGCATATTTCTGGCGTTAATAGCTTTTACTTTCTTTGTTTATAGACCGTTTAAAAACTATTTAAATCTAAAACATAAATATTTTCGTTCCAAATGATATGTATGTAGGTGCTTAGCTTAAGCGGCTTAAAATGGCTTATCATAACGGGACACATATGTACGTATGTTTAAAGGACATGAAGAGATACATACAACCACATCTAAAGAAATTCAGCTTGAGCTCAAACCGAGATTTGTTTGCCGCTAATGCGGGCTTTGACGTCATTTGTGTATAGTCCACCTTATTTTCGCTTGCGTTGCTTATTCTTGTACTCAATTAAGTTTTCATCTCTCGTAATGGTTTGCTTCAACGCTGTCTTGATTTCGTTGCGTTTCAGCAGCATTTTACTGATCGTTAATGAAATTTCTTTGCGTTAATTCATGGGGCAGCCAAACATTGAGAACTTCTTTGGGTAGCCTGCTCGTTTTAGATGATTCCAAACTGTCATGTGATTGATGTTTAATATCTCAGCTATCTGCTGAGATCATGCATGCCGGTCTTGCTTAACCATTTGCATTATTTCATCGACTTTTCCAGTGACTGACCAGAGCCAAGTGTAACGTCGACATCAATATTTCTCACTGTATACTTCACAAATTTTTCGGCATGTTCTTTTTTGATAGTAGAAAAGCATTATATTTCTTCAGATATTTTACTCATTTTAAAATCAATATAAGTATGTATGTTGCAGAACTGTCTTCACTAAAAATATAGTCTGAAGTGTTGCCTTACAAAGGCATATCAGTTTGATGCAATTGGATTAGTGTTGCCAGATGTATGGACATCAACGCCACATAGTTAAAAAAAAATTGTTTAAGTACACCCGTCTTCATTTGAAACTCCATCTTCTTCTTCCAATTTCCACTATTCTTCGCCAGTCGTTCGTGCCGAGTGAACCCACTTGCCCCTATGCGGTTGGTCCTTCCATTGCGTTCGTCGGCGTCCTCACTTTCGTTGTCCACTCATTGATGCCGAATCGTAGGATCCTGTTACCGATACTTCATTATCCATACGTAAGTCATTCTTTTTTGTTCGTCGAGAAAAATAGAGCATTTTACAATTGACTACAGAGGCCAAAGTAGCACCTGTTGGCGAGGGTTATTATTATTTTCCAGTACTCACATTTTCAAAATTGTAACAGCCGAAAGTAGCATTTTTCCCAGTAGGCGACGACTCTGTGTATATTGATCGAAGATACTTTGTTTTATACACCGCTTGACCAACGTCTTCTGCTTACTTTTCTAAGCTAGAAAATGCTGCGCACACGGCCCAGCTGTTGAGGTCGACGATGCCTTTGTCATCTACATACGAAAGCAGTATCGAGAGATTCAAATTGGCAGACGGTATTACGCTTTTTAACATCAGATTTTGGACGAAAGTGAATTGCCTCGTCTTAAATATAGTTTGGTCTCTAACACCTCAGAGAGGTTCTTACCAATTTGGATGCCATCATAAGTTGTGCTAAGCGTCGCTCTACTTAGCCGCATTATTTTTGCTGGGATTCCAAATTTAGACAAGGTGTCGCAAAGGCAGCTTCTCCTCTTGCTATCAAAAGCGGCCTTAAAATCTGCTGAAAATATGGTAAATTGTGTATTTGTCAGGTCTGGTCAGAAGCCACAATGGTAAGATCCATTCAGTTGGCTCATGAAGGGTTACAGTCTTTCGCACATAATCATCAGATGGGCGTTATAAGCAATGTTGAGAAGGCTTATACCGCGGCAATTCCAGTTTTCGGGCATGTATTCATCCGGTCAAATTCTACTTAATAGTGGAAATATATGTATATGCGCCCTGCTAACTCTTCGCCGCCGATATTCGGTGGGTTCTGGTGGTTTTAATGGTTATATATATTATTGCTGTTCTCACATCAGCTTCATCCCATAAATTGGTCTGGGCTGTTTTTCGTTAAAGGCGCCAGCTGTGTAGCCATTCAAAGGCATTGATAATTGTTCTCTCCATACCTTAATCGTACTCTGGACGTCGGTTAGCAGATTTCGCCTTTGAAAAAACTTGCCCTGGATCATTGGATTGCTGCCTTATTTTCAGATAGAATTTTCGTGCCGCCTGCCTGCCTGTCAACATCTCAAGCTCTTTGCACCCACATCTTTCAGCCTGTCTTTTCTTCCTCCTGAAAATAACTCTCTATCCTTCTTTTTTCTCAGTACTGCTCAATTGCCGCGCGTAATTTCTTTGCAGCAGCTATATTACACTCTTCGTCATGCCAGCGCAGCGGAACGGTAAGATTGGGAGTTGGAATCCCACTGCTCATTCTTTCATTTGCTCAGTTTTTGCAAAATACTTCTAGCCTTTATTTTACTCTTTCAACCCTTTTTTCTTTACCAAGTCTGTCCTCTCACTTAACTAATTCACACAAATCTCATTTAATACCCTTAATGTGGCCAACTAAGTTTTGCCGCAATCGACAGCTAATCCTTCGCCCTTCGCGCCTATCGGCAGGAGTAGCCAGATGTCGACTGCGTTGGTACGTTAATGTGAACATTTAATTTACACTTTACAACAAATTAAATTGCAACAATTTGTGTTGCACTTTTGCGCTGTTGCTGCAGCTGTAGGACATTAGCTTATCAGTCGACGGCAAAAAGTATGCATTGAATTGTCGGAGAAGGAATGAAAGCGCTAAAAGCTAAAAAGTCTTACGGCTGACAAAGTTTAGCGAGTTAAGCAAGTAAGAGGAAATTTAGTTGATGAAATTAAATGAGTCAATGTAATATTTCAAAAAAGTCGAGCGCAGTTCGTGACATACATCTTGTTGAAGGAAACGCGTTTCTTGCTTTTACTTAGTTTTGATAAAGTAGACAATTTCCACTGGCTTCTCAAGCATCACTAACTAAATAAATATTAACACATAAACTTTAGTATCTAAATTTCAAGCCATGAAGATGTTGCAGTAGCTTCTATGAGGTGTCAGGTGCCTGCTGCCTGCTACAATAAAGTGCACTAAATTTTCTATTCGCCTTGCGGCAAAAATCAAAAAAATTTAAGTGAAGTTGCATGAATACTTGAATACAACTGGTGCACGCCACTCCACTGTACTATAGGTGATTTGACGAATTTTTGTGGCAAAAATTTGTAATGACCAAACGAGTAGATATCTGCGTATAGCCTTGTATTTTTTCTCAATTTTCACAATGTTTTGCAAGCTATTTTTTTTTTGTTATTTTTGTGCAAAAAAAATGTGATTCATGCTATAAATAAAACCATACACCTCAAAGTTTTAAATTTTATGCAAAATTAAGAAAAATTTAACGAATTTTCATCAAAATTTTAAAATTATTAGTCAGATTTTTAAAAAATATTTCGGGTATGCAGTTTTATTGTCCATTAAATTTTAGTATAACAATACACACATTTGAAGTGTCTAAGAGATCGCGTTCGTTTTTAATACTTCGCTTCGGAGTATTTCTTAATAAGGCTAGTTTCGGTGCCGGGTCGCAGTGACATCGTGGAAAACTGCGTGGCTGCTGACCTCAAAACGTTATCACCAGATATGAAGCAACTAGGGACGCATTTGTTCTCCTGCGGTACACTCTTGGTTTGAAATTTTCTTTCTCAATTACCAAGGGCAATAAGTTTATTTCTGTGAGTAAGGTAAACGACTTTATGCCTTAAAAACTGATTAAATTAACCACAGTACCCTGGCACGTTCATGCAACAATATCTTTCTGTAGTTTACGTTCCCTAGCGTTTCCTATAATCAGCCACACAGACACACTTTACATGGCTACTCTTTTCCATTTTTTTTGTTGTCAGCTTTTGAGTGTGCCACTCGCCGAAAAACCGCATTAACAAAAGCTTTTGAATTTTTAATGACCATGGCCACTGGCCAGGACGAAGTGCAGTGCACAAGCATGGGTGGCTCAGCAGGCTATTGCAGGGAGTAGAGTGTTTTGGGCACTAATAGGACACATGTTGCTGGCCACGACGGCTTAGGCGTACACAGTAGTGGAGTGTTGTTGCCACCGTTGTTGCCACCGTTTCCGTCCATTGTGTATTTTATGCAATTTAATTCCTGCTTACTTTTTTGGTTAGACGCTACTACGCTACTACTTGTGATTTGCTGGTGGTAGTTGTAGTAAAAATGTAAATTTACTACATTTCACACACAGAGTCAAGGGCCGCGGCCGACTGCTATGGCACTACCCTGTGCTCGATTTTTGTGTTTTTTTTTTGTTTTTTTTTGGTGGGTGCTCCTGTATTTTGTTTGTAAGCTACATATGTAGGTAAAATGTGCGCAACAGGCCAAATGGAATCCACCCACACATGCAATGCAAAATGTGCTGCTGGTGGTCATTGGACTAATTGCGCTCGCCCAGCAACTGCATTAAGCACTCATAGTAAGTACTAGGTGCGAGTTTGTAAGTACTTACATACATATGTTTGTATGAATGTATTACTTGTTGAGCATTGAGTGGAGTGCGCGCTACTCCTATTTATTACTACTCTTATGCAGTTTAGTGCTGCTGTTTAGTGTTGCTACTTGGTGTAAAATGTGCACTAATAGCAGTCAATGACTACTATCCTTCCACGCCGACTCCCACATCGCCTGCATATCACCTCAGCTGCCGCGTAGTAATGTCCTAATTGCTACATTGGTTTTTGATTTCATTCCTTTTAGGAATTTTTTTTTTTACTATTTTCAACACTTTCGTTGCATTCCGTATCCTTTTAGTAATTAATGCTGCATGCCACATACTTTTGCAACTATTCTTTTAATTTAATTTTTTATTATAGTGTGTTTGTTGGTTATCTTTGTGGCCAATTAATTAGTGAGTTGTTGCATTTGCATAAGTTGAATTCTGTCTTAGGCGCGCGTGTAGATGAGGAAAGTGTCCAGCTGGACTATGTGGTAAATTGCTCAGCGTTTGAGTTTTGTGGTAAACTTAAGCTTCCATTTAATTTTTGAGCGAAAAGTGTTTATGTGCTTGTATGCATTCCACCATCCTCATGAAAATGTATGGAAAGTTATTCTTTCTGATTTCAATGTACGCGTTTCAAGCAGCTCACAAATTATCTTTTCGGCCAAGTACCTAACCTCTGTGTAGAAATAAAACCGTAATTTTTATGCAGACGAGCACGGGCGGAGCCATGTTCGGCTTAAGCGCTTACTAGGGTTCCAAAGTGTAGCTGCAACAAGACACATGGCCCTTTAAGCAATCGGAACCCTTCATAAAAAACTTAATGCCCCAAAATCTGATTGTAAACTGAGTTCAAGATCCGCCAATACATCCTTCCAATGAAAATTTCAAAAGGCCGAGGATAAGACTATCCACTTATGGCTACGACTCTGTTACAAGTCTCATTGACTATGATATGATGGCATGCTTCCAAGTTTTCCGGTTCTTAATGAGGAAGCTGCTTCAGCTCGGCTAGTTGGTGTCCGCATAAGGAAAAGGGCAGATATCAATGCCACACAAGAGATGCGATGGACGGACAAGTTAAGTGTCGGATTTGTAGTGTGGCAGAGCGCCCGTCGCGGCACATTCTCATACAATCCGGCAAATGAGCGTCGTGCAACTATCCGCGTTAAAGCGAGATGCTTCAAAACTTCGTTCATTTATTCCGAATGTCAGAGGAAGGAGCATTATTAAAGCTACCATAAGTCGGACTTCGGCAATATCGATCGATTTTAATGGTGATTTCAATTACAGGGTAAAAAACAATGCTCCGTTGGTCATACAGTCGGAAAATTCAGGCTGTATAACGAAACGTGTGACAACGGATTATAACTGATGCAATACTGCTGAAGTCAGCCTCATGGTAATCTGTAGCGCCAGGCCCCAATTGGACCCCCCGAATCCCCCTGCGATCGCCCCTGGTTTTGGTAGAAGGTTTGTGAGTCCGCGTCCGTTTATTGGATAGTCCAGGTATGGGAGAGCATTTTGTATAAAAAAATAACCAAAAATTGGTCGTTCCGAAGAACGTGTCCGGTATTACAGCGTCCGAGTATCGGTAAGAGTCTAAATTTAACGCACATATGCTCTGGTGATTGCAAAACATATGAATTTGTTCATAGTAATTGCCTAGGAGGAGCTCTGCTAGTGGAAGGGAATGGTGGTAAAAGAACTCAAACTTGTAGTAAAACTATATTTTATTGATGGATACTTTGAAGATGAAAACACTATTTACGGAAACTTTAAAGCCAAAATTTACTTCCCTTTTTTCCAACATTCTGCGCAATTTATGAAAAGTTGCTTAACTGCCGTCCCTAAATTGGAGCGTTAAGCGTTGCGTTTTCCAATGCCAACGAGTGACTGCGCGCGCTACACCCAAATCAACGCGGCGTAATTTTTGACATTTTTTCATTTCCTCTCGGTTTCATTCTCATTTCCTTGTTAACTTTTTTATTCTCTCTTCCTTTCCGTCTTCTGTATACGTAACGCCCTGGCAAAAGTGAAAATTGCATTTACTCGGCGCTAGCGCCGCGTTATTGTGGGATACTTCATACAAATTATATGGGAATGAGAATTTTTGACAGTTCCTTGGCGCTTGACGCGCCAATTTAGGGATGGCGGTAAGTCAAAAGGTTACCGAGTTTTTAGATTGGCTTTCCTTTTCCATAGATCGCAATCCCATTAAGTATTTATACATATCCGATCATCAAACAACGGCTGAGAAATTACCGTTTAAGCAATTTCAACTCCATGTTCGATACCACGTCTGTACATATACGATCACTTCTTTAAGTAAACTACATAATTACATACATATGTACATAATTACCTATAAGTCTCTAATTCTCTCTAAAATTTAACTATGAAAAAATATTTGCATATTCAATTGCTTTATTTGCTTGTCATTGACTGCTGCTACAATAAAGTCACAACTTGCACGCACCGCGTGGGATAAATCATACAGCAATAGGCTTCCGCCAGCGCCACATCATCGTCATTAACACACACACACACACACACACACACATATGTAACGACTATTCAACGCATCCCATGTCCGCTATTCAAATTCACAAAACAAAACATCACATATTTTTCTTTGATAAATATTATTTGTGACTAATCCTCAACATCTATGCGCATGCGTGGACGCACTTTTCAATTACCGTTGTTATTTAAGCCTATGCGCCCTTGTTTTTTGTTTAGACGCAAAAGCATCGCTTTGGATGCTTTGTTCGAGTGTGTAGTTGTATGCAGTACGTATTCTATTCATTGTCCCCAGTTAGTGTTGATGAAGTGGACTTTCATGTTCGTGCGCTCACTTTGTAATCATTGCTTTGAACTTCCTTGCTACCACCGCATTTATTAGGCATTTTTTTGTTGCGACTGCGCGCATGCCAACGACAGATTTTCAAATAATTTACATTCTCATAAAGTCACTCGCTGTCTTTTTTTTTAGCTCTCGTTCTTTTGCTACGCTCCCTTTATGCGAGGCTCACTCCGACTGCGACACACTCCGTAGTCCATTCATTGCCAGTTGTCTACACAATTAATTGTGTGTCTACTAGGCATTTTTACTACTACGTTCGCTGCTGTTGGACATTTGGCATAAGTTGCTGCTGTCATGCCATGCGGCTCTTCTTGCCTCACAGTTATGGGCGGCTTTGTGCTGCTCGCCTTCCTGAATCCACCAGCTCCCTGGCTTCGCTAGCTGTCTACACGGGAAATGTATTTTTGTATTCACATTTATATACAATCATACAGCCAAACACGTGATAATAGCATTATTCTCCTCCAATATGTCCGCCTCGCCATAGCATCTGACCTTCTCTGCCGCTTGCCACAAGTCTTATGCGTCTGATTTTCATTTTCACTGGTTTAATCTTCGTCGCTATGACTTTGTATGTGGGGGGCTTGTCTCAGCAAGCTGTTGCCGTTTGTTGTCGTGTTGTTTGGGCTTCATGTTCTAAAATTGCTGACATGCTGACTTTTGCTGTTGTTTTTCTCTGGTGGCTACTGTTCCCGCTGTTGCTGATACATTGCTATGAACTCCTTTAGTGTTTTGGTGCGATGATTACTATTCTACATATCATTTCTTTGGCAACATGCAACTTGCGTTGGAATTTTGAATATGCACAGTTATTGTCGAGTTTTCCCAGCGTGGTGCATTTTACGGAAAGTGCGGTTTGGTATGTCTATGCACATAGAGATTTTCATGGGGCTTATGAGGTTTGAATTTTTCAACTATTTACTGGATTAGTTTCAGAGGTCCATGTTTCACGATTTTCGTTCGGCGAGGGAGGGTCTTAAAAATTATTTAATTACTGCCTAGTTTCTTACAGAAATTTCGAGCCGCATTCCGGTCTGTCAGCATCCCAAGCTCTTTGCATTCACGTATTTCTGCCTATCGTTTCTTTCTTTGGAATTGACGTCGCTCCTCTCTCCTCACCGGTACCGTTTCACTGTCGCTCGCATAGCTATTGACTACAGGGTGACTTTGTATGCTGCGTATTTCTCCACAGCAGCTGCATGGCACTCTTCGTCATACCAGCTGTTCCTGCGTGGGCGGTAGTATCGAAGAACTTACTCCGTCTACTTATTTGGCGCTGTAACCGCCTAAGCGATTTTGGCCGAGTTCAACAAAGTACGCCAGTCGTTTCTTTTCTGTTCCAAAAGGGCCCTTGGCAGCCCAGGATCTTTGGTTATGTTTACGCTAGGAAGAAAATAATTATTTTAAATGCATAGCATTACTTAGTGGTTACTATTTTACTTGAGGCCTCCAAGTCCTATTGTTCAGGGGATTGAAAAAGACAAAAAACCTTAACTCTCTGATTTTTACTTTAGTGAATTGCTTTACTTTCCCGCTAACAGATGGAGTTACAATTTCGAAGTTGAAGCGCGAAATGAAACCAAGATTTATATTGGAGTCCTCTGCTATCTAATCCAACTGCCCAGCAGTACTAGCAGATGCCAGCTTTTTCATAGCACACAAGTGGAAATTTTGCTTTTCCGCATGCATCCTCCTCAAATGACCAAGTGGAATTTTTGTTTATTTTAACACATAAATTTTGTTGCGAATCACGCGCTCCGCATGCCACGCAACGCCATGCAATTTGTGCTTAAGTGTGTGAACTGGTCTGTGATTGCCACATATTTGCCACACACACACAAACATACACATATACATACATAGGTACCAAGCATCTAAATTCATGTAAATAATTTTGTGTCTGCGCTGCATGAAGAAGTTTGCTTGGCAAGGAAGCCTGCACCGTTATCCATATGTGCGTTGACATGTTGTGTAACTGTAGTAGAGTAGACCTGCCTCAACTGTCGCCTTGTCGTCCGCATGCAGAGGAGGCTAGCGACTTGGCAGCATATGAACATGATTTACGATTTGTCTACATATTTACATGTCATTTTATTTTGGTGAAGCCATCCTCCCACCTCCTATGGCCCCCGTTGCCTGCCCCGTTCGACGCCTGCAAAACGTTTACTCAATTTCCTTATTTGCCGAATGTTGCAATGACCGGAAAATTATTATTATTTATTATGTTGTTGGTTGTCGGCTGTTGGTTGGCGGCTGTTCATATTTTTCTTCTCACCCGCCACCCCGCTTCTGCTTCCTTACTTGATAGCTGTCTTTTCCTAAGCGGTCGTTTGACACCACTTTTAACTCCTTTCTGGTTGCTGGTTATTGCTGCTGGTTATTTGGCATCTTTTTCACTACATACTTACATGCGTACATGCGCATATACATATGTACATATGTACGTACAAGTATGCAGTCACTCCTATGATTTATTAGCGCCGGCTTTTCGCCTTGTTGGTTTGGTGATAAAATTTTGTAATTTAAGCTTTTAAATTGCCTTCGCTTTTGGTGATTAGATCGCAATCAGCAGGTGCGAATTGCTATGATATAAGATATGTATTTGAATGTATTGATGATAGGAAGCAGGAAGACAGAGAATCATATACAAATACATATATCTCATTTAAAGTGGCTTAGAGGCGATTGAAATGAATGCAAGCAAATATTGCAAAAATTATTGCCATATTCGATAAATAGAAGAAGTATTAAGCCACAATATTCAGCATCGTCTAGAATCAGAAAAAACAGCTGCTGGCTGGAATAATTCTCACTTGGTATGACAATAATAAATCGGTGAATCATCTAAGTAAACCTTACCGGCGAGCTAGCCAACATCGGAGTTGATCATTGTAACAAACCTTTATTCGGTTATATGTCTTCACAGATCCACGTATGTGTTTGTGAGAAACTTCGCTAGATTCTTTGGCAAGGAGCTATTCAGGACATGTGTGCCATATGAAGCTAAGCCTGGACCTGGCATGAGCTGCTCTGCGGTGCATAGTTTGATTTGATGTTCCCTGTTTTTCGCCATGCAACTCACACAAAACCCAATTTACTACACTACAAGTGTTTCGATACTCTGCCCAGACCATTAAGGAAGCCTGTTACTATTCTAATGGCTTGCCCCACAGATGAATTTGGTCGCATTTAAACTCTCCGAGATGGTGCCGACTGGTAATGAGTACCACAGAAATAGCATGTGCGATGCTAAGATGTTTTCTAGCTTAGATCAGGCATTGGTGTTAGGAGCTTAAATATCCTCAATAGCTCTGGCATACGGAACAGATTTTTTAATGCTGTGTTGTAGTTGTGCAGATACTCCGGGGCTTATGCGTTCCGGGAACTCTCCACTAGTCAATGGTGTACAAAGATTGTTGGTATACAAATGCGATGGCAGAGCCGCGCAAGTACCGAACCAAAAGCTACCCCACAGGGCAGTGAGGCTATGCAGGGATGTTTTAATTAATGGTTTAAGTGGAGAGGGCCAAGTCTCTAGCCCCTGAATCTAATGGCTTCATGACGCCAGATCAACGATCGCGAGGCAGTATAGGCAGAAAGAAATAGCCGCAAGAATTCTTAAAAGCTTCATACGGGTACTAGCGTCAGAGTTTTAGAATATACCAAAACCTTCATACCGGCTATCGGAGAAAGAAGAGCCAGAGGAGACATTGAATACTGTTTATCCAGAGCTACCCGCCCCAAAACTAATGGAATAAAAGTTGAGTAATAGGGCTATTTGTAAAGCGGTGTTGATGCTGCCCTTGGCAGAACAGGGTGCGTAGTAAAATACGGATTAGATACTGTAAAGTTTGTATATCTTACCGATCTTAATACAGCAAATTCACAAGGCCGAACAACAAAGCCGCTTATTCCACATCCTCACACACGAGGTGGACGGCTATTCCTGCGTTCTGGTGCTACAAGGCGGACGGCCTAATGTCAGACGACGCAACGAGCTCCACAAGGATGGAGAAGGCAGAAGGTAGAGGACAAGATGGAAAGGTCTTGCAAATAAAGTAAAGTTTCAGTTTCAGTGCTAATCGGCACTTCATCAGAAGTGGCAGACATCGTCTTGATCCAAGACCTCTTGATCTTGACTAGTTGGAGAAATCCCAAAAGTATGATTTCTTACGTTTACCAGGAAACTCTTATAACGAAGCGGAAGGCTTTTCGGTAAATTTTTTAAATATAGGTTAAAAAGCCCAGAAATATAGTGCGTACCATAAATACGACATTCACACATTGAAAAATTTGGACTATTTATTTCTTATTACATATTTAGTTAATTTATTTTTTTATAAAAATCTAGTTCATTCTATAGTAAAAACCGAATAAATCCAAATTAAAAGCTTTGAACAAAAATTTAAAAAATCCACAAAGTTTGATTTAAATTTATAAATTTATTTTGTTGATAGTATCACTTATATTTTGTATGCATATAAATAAATTAATTTTTATAAGGAGGAATTTTTTATAAAGAAAAAAAAAATCAAAAATCAATGAAATTAATAAAATCAATTCAGGCATAAAACTAGAGACCCACATACTCTCTAAAAATTCTAAAAAAGGTGTAAAATTTTGATGTTTGTTTTTAATTTCTGTACAAAGTTTGAAACTTGGATTTATATGGCTTTTGTTATTGAATAAACCATATTTTTATAAAAGAAATTATAAAATGTTAATAATAAAAAACTAAAGAACTAAAAGTGGTCAAAATGTGGGTGTCGTATAATTATGATAAGCACTATATTTTTTACTACTTTTTCAAATTTTAGGTGACCTATAAATAAAGAATGAAAAAGTATACAAATTTGTGCATCAACTTAATAATGTTCTTTATGCACCGGGAATGATTAGAGCTACGGCAAATTTTTTTCATCATTTCATACCCACTGCCTACAAGGAGCTTCGAACCCTAAACCGCGAACCTAAGTTAGTCGCGTACATTTATTGATGTCATTATGGGTATATTTTGGTAAAAAGGCATCAATTAAGGTGTGTATAATTGAATTGAAATATAGTTCAAGCCTTTTCAATTCTAAGAAATATGTATGTATGTCCTTTCATAAAATTTATCCTAGGATAAGTTTTGAGCTGAGATGGTCCAATTCAATAATAGCTATAACTATTATCGCTTTAGTAAATTGTAGGGAAAATAAGGAAAATGAAAACAAACTGCGTACATAATCATATTTTTAAAGAATAGCTTATGGATATGAACCCTATTATTTCTCTACGATTAATCTAGCGAAGCATAAATTGTAAGACGACACCTCAGCGTTCCATTTTTGCCAAACATACGCACTTTCCTCCCTCATAAATTAGCCTGTCTAAGCTGCTATGTAAGCATACATACATATGTACATATGTATATATTACAAACTAAAGTTGGATTTAAAAATTGATTAATATTACTATGACTTACTCGTGGCCACAAATCCCATCTACTCTGGCAAAAAAAAATGTAAGATTTGGTGAGATGAAGAAAAACAACTGAGCTAAGCAAAAGTGTGGAGCCAGCAGCAGTTACGCTTGGTTAAAACGCAGAAAAATATGCTACACATAATTTATAGTGGCTCATACTCTGTAGAAGCGGCTTAAGACAATATAAACTCTCTTGCCTTCTCACTCGCACGCGCATACATTTTGTGCATTAACATACAATCATACATTCAGTCATTGTGGTGACTTTCATTCCAAGTGATTTTTAGCTGATTTTTCAATAAGGATGTGAGTGGAGTGAGCGCGAAGGATTTTGAAAGCTTAAGCTGCTTTGGCGGCGGGCGGTGAAGTTGTGGCAAATTGAAAAATAACAAAAATTAAGGTATAAGAAGCGTGAAGAAGCTAAGAAGTATGAACAAAGGGTCGATATGCGTGGATTAAGGGTGACTTTGTGAGTGCTGATATAAATAATTTTACGTTTGAGTAATTTAAAGGTTAAATGGAGGAGAGCTTCTTTGCTTTATATTTTCGAGACTTGTCTATGGGAAGAGACCACAGTGTTTGTTTGGTTCAACGGTAAAAGTTCAATGGTAGTATAAACTTGCTTTTTAATGTTCAATGTTGCTAGGTTCAATGCTGGCAATGGGGTAAAATAAACTTATGTACATACATATATACATGAAAATTACATGCATCCAAAAATGTCAGCTAATATTTTTTAATAATGTTGTAAGGGTCAATTGAAATATATACAACCATTTATTAGAAGATATATACTTATGTATGTAGACAGCACAAGTGGTCTTGGAGACACGACGGATGCATGACAAAAACCACGAATATATCAACAGTTATAAAATGGTTATAAACAGTAGTATTAAGGGTCAATAGGTACGGTTCTGTTCAAACATTTTAAGGAAAACTTTACGCAGCATTAAAGCATTAGAGAGGAACTGCGTATGAGTACGAATACCATACATCATCTGAGATAGCCAAGCGGCACTTCCTGCACTTACCTCACCGGCAACAAAATCTAAAACAGTCAGAGATTGCAAATCTGTATTGATCTCGGCGGCCGAGTTAATAGACGTCACTCTCATCTGGGTTGCCGGCCATAGGAACATACACGGAAATGAGAGCGCTGATGAGTTGGCTAAGACCGGAACATCTTTTAACGAATCCGAAGCATAGACAATAAATTGCTCACTCGGACTCATCAAAAGGGAACTACATATGCAATTCACACGTATGGCTGATATACGTTGGAACAACCTTCAAACCTGCAAAATGACAAGCCAAAAACAGAAGAACTTCTCAAATCTTGGAGAGGTCTCCAAATTCACCATTACTAAACTAAATAGAGTCATCGGAAAAGCCAAATGGTTTGACGACCCCAACGAATAATGAAAGCAGATAAAATCAAGGGTCCCAGAGAAAGCGTATGAAAATGGTGCTATCAGCACTACTAATTGGGTCCTGGGAATGTAGTCAGGCGACGCTTTTACCAACCAACCAACCAACCAGAGCATTTATGATTAACTTATTAATTCGATTTCGTTTTATAAAAGACTCTAGGAGAGGGGATGCCATATTATGGATCGCCGTGTTTGATATAATGTATCGGTTTATAAAAATGGAGATAAAGAAAAAGACGGCCGAACATACCTAAATCCTAGCCTCGCAAAGGCCAGGCGGATGTTGAGGCTCCACATCATCGCGTCCAAGACAACTGTCACAGCAGTGGCCTGAAGTAACTCTCTGACCCTAACCGCGTGAATTTCCCGCTCAAAATTCATTGAGCTAACTTGTGGTGCGCAGAAGTCTACATATGTGGGATATTCTTTTGATTGCCATTCAGCTGGGAGTGGCCAGAAATGATTCTTGTGCAGATGGTTCAAATCGCAGCTCACCAGGCGGATATTTATATTGACGTTTGGGAGCGAGCTAAACTGAGAAGGCATAAAATTTCGCGTGCGCTGGGTTTGAGTTCCGCCATGTTAAAACCCCACCCAATAAAATAGAACAAAAGGCCTCGGATTGGGCTTTGAAAAGGGTTTGAAAGACACCTTTTTTGCAGAAAATCAGGCGGCTCTCAGACTCTTATCGAATAGGACGATTCACTTGCACACTTTGCTGGGTATCAGCCTTTGTGTTACTAAAACTTGGCGTACTTCTCAAGACAATAGACAAAGAGTGCATAAAACCAGATTGCAGTAAGTACTGAGGAGCGGTAGGCGACCTTAGACAGGCCAGACTTCTGGCTATCCTTCTGCTGGAAAAGACATATACCTTTTGAATGGAACCTTATCGGTCATAACTACCTGAACTCTCACATGCATTGGCCTCTCCATCGAGACGTATTGTCATCTTTGTTTTGAAGAGGAGGATACATCAAGACACATTATGTGTTATTGGCTAGCATAGGCCAGATTAAAACCCCTTGGTATCATCATTTATTACGGAGGCTGATATTATTTTGGGCCGTCAGGGTTACGAACTTATCAAAGGAATACGAAATAACTTTTAGGTCGCGGCATTCCTTGTTTCTGTTGTACCCATTCAATTAACGAATTAACTTATTTAAAAATATTCAACAATTTTTATTGAGCTCGAGGCCGGTTTTAATGAAAATTTATTATTTAAAAATTGTACTGAAATTTAAGAATTTTTCAGTATTTTTTATTTTTTTGGTACATGCATTTTTTCTTTTTCTTCCAGCTCAAGAAAAACTTAGTTAAAAAATAGTTGTTTAAAGGCAAAAACAGGGTTCGTATTTGCACACACATGCTCTGCTCACACACACGCCAGAAACACATTCAACTGGTACTCACTGCTCATACACATGTGTGTGCATAAGTGGAAAACAAACTCTGCTCACAGAAAAGTGTGTGCTGTTTGTTATTAAGCACATGCACATGTGTGTGAGCCGATTTTTGTACAAATTTCAGCCCATGCACATGCACATAATATATTTTTAAAAGAATTTGTTTATTAAACGTTATTTTTTGAAAGACAATTCAATAAAAAGTGAGATGTTGTNGGTTTCTCTACGCATAGCACACACACATGTGCGTGTGCTTTACATTAATAAAAAGAAAGTACACACATGTGCCCGTGCTGTTTACCAAACGGCACACACATGTGATGTGAGCAAATTTTTAATTTTTTATATGCACAGCACACGTGTGTGAGCTTAAAATGTTAGGATGTGCTGCACATGTGTGTGCAAATACGAACCCTGGGCAAAAATAAATTTCATGCTACCTAAATATTTCTTTGCTTTATTGTTACCACTTGGTAATTAATGTAAATATTTTTAGCTACCTAATATGCTGCTTTGACAGTTGCGCGCTTGGAAAGCTGTACTTTCAAAGCTTAATAAAATTAATGATCTCAAATGTGCCACAAAACATGGCTTCGCTTGACTACTTACTTACCACATGCATAACATTTAAATGAATACATAAATAATTTTGGAAAATTTCCATTTGCAATGCTGCCTTTATTATTTACACACATTTTTGTGGTTACAGCTGTTGCCAAAAACGCCACCCACTCCCTGGCCACTTGCAGCATACAAACGCTACTACACTTTTACTCACTTACTTATGCCACATGCAGCGGTTGCAGCACACATTTATCTTACTCACCGCATGACTCTGATGTGGCAAGTGTAATTTTTTTTCAACTCTAATTCGCAATTGCATTAATGCATTGGGGGTTGCAAGTTGTTGTGGGCCACTGCTACTCCACTCCCCATTGCCGTCATCAACACACCCACCCACCCGACTTTCTCCCATACCACAATGTGTTGCAATTTTTGAACTACTGCGATTTTTTTGCATCCCTCTTTTAGTTGCACATACATACATACGCCACATGCCACCCAAGCGGCACAATTTCTTTGGCGTTGTAATTCAATTAAATCTCTACAAAATGCAACTAATGCTGCATCACCTCCGTCGTTGCTTTTTCGCAAACTCATTGCTTTAATTTCGCAAGAGGTAATAGTAATAAAAGCAACAACAATACGGTTGCAAAGAAGAACGCGCACGAAAAAAAATAAATAAAAAAATGGCAGCCATTAGTTTACGCTGTCGCACTTCCTTTTGCTTGCCACACGCCGCTACGTGCCTTTACAGTGGTGTCATTCCATTAAAAATTAATGACATTTTAGCCTCTTTTACAAAGCTGACTTTCTTGTGAGTCATTTAAGCGATTTGTTGCTATTGTTGTTGTCGCTGTTTTAGTATTAAAGTATTTCTTTAGTTGCGACAAAGCAGTAGTGGTTCGCGCACGATTTTCTTACGCTTTGTCAGATTATGTTAATGGACACTGCAACTGCCACTGCCTCGCCGCGGTGACTACTACCTACGCCTTGCTTAAAATAATAAGGAATATATTCAGTATGGCAAGCAATGCAAAACACCAGCGTTATGCCGTTTACCTATCACCACACACTTGCTTGCGCTAGATACCTTAAGCTTTCTCTACAATTTTCTTTTGCGCATTGTTTGCATTTGGGGGTGGCTGATTCACCTTTATAGCGCACAGTGGTTCAAAATTGGCATCGTGTGTTCAAAATTCAGTGGAGCCTTCATTTTTCACTCAATTTGATTTTTTTAAATTAAAGCTAATAAAATTTGCAAGATACCAATTGAGCACGATTTTTGAATTTTGGTTTTTCGTATTACATTTTTTAGTGCAAAGTGCAGAAAAAGTAGCAATTTTGAAGAAAATCGGATCTCCTGTTCCAGTTAATAAATGTTACATGAAAAAAACTAGTTGAAAACGAAAAAAATTGAAATGTTATAAAAAAATGTTCACAAAAATTAAATATTTTTTTTGTCTTTATAGTAATTTTATAGATCATTAAATTTTTGTATAATAAAGTGCAAGTTGCAAGTGGACAAGCGCTTCTATTTCCCATTTAGCATGCAGATGTGCTCAAAATGTTGCGGAAAAAATTATTAAAAATCAAAGTGACCTCTTAGCCACTTGCAAATTGCAAAATTAAAATTTAATGATCTATAAAACTGCGTACCCAACATTTTTCTAGAAATTAAAAAAAATGGTGAAATTTTTTGGAAAACAATTAAAATTTTTCTTATGAATTTCTTTTTTGTTTTGGCGGAACCCTACAATTGTTTTCAACTAGTTTTTATTATGTAACATTTATTCACTGGAACAGGAGAATCGATTTTCTTCAAAATTGCTACTTTTTCTGCACTTGCACTAAAAAATTTAATACAAACAAACAAAAATTAAAAAATCGGGCAAATTTTATAAGCTTTAATTAAAAAAAAAATTAATTAAATTGAGTGAAAAATGACGGCTCCCGTAAATTGTGAACATTAAATTCCAGTTTTGAACCACTGTGCAGCGGTGGTTACTTTACGCAATTTTACGTGCGTGCACGTTTGAGGCAGCAACCTTCCCTTACTACTTAGTAGGTTTAGTGCACAAAGAAACGCAGTGTTTGTATATATCCAGCACGCGACTCCAAACAGTTTATGTCTTTTAATTTCTTTGATTTAGTTACGCGTTACAGTCAATCTTTTTCTTTAGCTTTCGCCTCAGCATTTAAGCATAGGTGTGTGCGGTTATAGCGTGCTGTGGCATTCAATTTGGTGCGAGTAGATTTTTCATAATTTACCATGAAAACATATAGATTTAATTAAGTTCCGTTGCACCTCATACGGCTGGGGTAAATCGGATGTTTTTCTGCAATAATATAACACCTTACAGCGACAATAATCCCCAAAGGTATTTTAATGTTTGACATTTTTTGATACGCAGCTTCATCATTGTCGGTCTTCTTGCCGTGGGGATGGGACTTTAAGCAGTGCTATGATAGCTGCTACAGCAACTGACATATCACTACGAACTAAGATGGAAGTTTGCATTGCGACTAGATGCCGCTGTATTAACCTAAACCGCTGGGTTAGTGCGATACTAGCCATTCTGGTTCTCCGCATCAGGTCATCGCAGCGACGTACTTATCCTCTATTCTTCCCCATTCCGATTTCCTTGCCCTGCAAACTATTCCTGATTGGGGAGTCGCAAACACCTCGACCTATACGAACATACTGCTAGCCAGAAACCTACATCGTAAAGTTGGCAAGGGTACCAAAGCAACTATTTGACAGATTTGAGTAGCGCAAGGGCAAAATTGTACCTGCGTTATATCAGTGAACGCTTAACGCCTCAGTAGGCCATGCAGAAGGTCCTGGGTCGAGGAAAAGACCAGTAACAGGAAACGGGGGCTGCGGAGATTAGTGTTAAGGAAGGCAATCCGTAGAAAAGGAAAAAGGGGTTAAAGGTGGAGGTACTATACTCCAAAGATCAAGGAAAGCTATCTGCAACAAAAACTGTATCCTACGAAACGGGTTTAGTAGTGTTCCACTGCATGTGCACAAGGACAGGGAACCGAAGTTGAATGCAGAAAAGCGCGATACACCACCGGACAGAGCTCACGAAATAGCGAAGGAGGTGTCTGAGATAGTAGCTGTGGAGGCATACAGAAACGCGGTAGTCGATGAAGTTAGTATTTTTCCTCACGAATCGGAGGGCTTTGACGACCTCGACCTCGGGCTACTAAATACAGCCACATATGACGTCTCGGTGGGAGCCATATTGCCAGAGTTTAAGGACACTCTGGCAACGGATGAAGAAGGTCACCGCCATTAGCAGCGATGATGACAAGCACTAAGGTTGCCCAAGTCGCGTAGGCGATTATCGCTAGGGTAATCCTCAGGTCTGCACTGGAAATAGTTCTGGTACAGGAACCCTGGGTCATCAGGTGCCAAATAAAGGGCCTGACAGTTTAGAACAGGTAGGTAATGGTATACTATGTAGGTGCGAAATCCTAAGACGTGACATGTGTTTGTCAACATTAAAGACACCATACAGTACATCGGAGCTGCGTCTGGGTCCTTCTTAGGTTACGGTTAGTATGCATGCTTATTTTGACGAATTTTTGTTCTGGCGACAAAAAAATACGTGTTTTTTGTTGATTCCGTATTTTTTTTTTCCGAAAAAAAATCATCAGAGCGCTAAGTAAGAGGTCATTGACATGGCCATTGGAAACTCAACCGAAAGCGCTGATAAAATACTGGAGAGTAACTAATGAACTCTCCATGTCAGATCACAAATTAAATTGAAATTGTAGCAACCTTTCCTTTATGAAATAATCTGGGAAAATAGACTTGGGGAAGTTCAAAGAGAACCTGACGACTAGGTTGCAAGATTAGAAATCAAATATAACTAGAATTCGCAATAAGGAACTTAAATGAACTACTCACTGATGCATACTAAGTCAGTTGTTCTTTAAGTCCAGGAATGTGCCCTGGAGGAACAACAAACTTGGTAAGTAAGCTCAGAGCCCAAGGTCGGAAATTGTACAACCGTCGAGACACCTTATACGTACTGACAGTGACTTAAAAAAAAAATAAAAAAAAAAAATGATTTTTAAGAATAGCTTGGAGTGGGGATCGCATCCTATAGTCTTACAGTTGTAGTACACTGTTCTGACCCCAAACTCATTTGCTTTGCTTGCTTGCGCTTTGCTCACTGTTGTCAGTCTGTCTATGCTTTTACATAAATTTTGGTATGAAAAAATATGTTTGAAGGGCAGATAAATTGTAAAACCTACTTGAGAAAGTAGCACCCACTAAGTTTCCGTTTGGAGCTTGCTACTTACCCCTTCCACTTTGCTCAGAAAAACATTATCAAGTATGCTATTCCCAGCCCCAGCAACTTCAGTTGGGTTGGTTGAAATGAAAATGTATATTATGAATAGCAACTGTAGCTAAGAGATATAGAGTTGAAGATAATATAATTTTGAAATATGTATCTACCTTCAACCAAGGCATCATTGTAAATAAGTAGCAGAAGCAGTTGAAGAAAGAACTAAATTTTCTCAATTCAAATCTCAGCGGAAAAATCTAAGAGTACACGGTGAGAAATATATTTGTCATTGCTGGTTTGTTGTTGCAGTCATTGAGATGTGTAAAGCTATCAAAATTTTAAGAAAGTCGCATGAAGACTCTAACAGAGTTCTTCTGCCTGCAGCTGAGTGCAGATTAAAAACCTTATGTACAAAAAACTCCAGGTAAAATCAGGCAGGTTTTGGGGTTCTCTGAATAAAAAGTTAACAGCAACGCATACGAAATGAAAAACTTAATTTCTAACCGAAAAAGTCCTTTTTTTCTGCTCATTTACTTTGCTTGCCTGCTACAACAACATACATCCATACATACATACATTACTTTTGCTCGCAATGAGCAACTGCAGCAGCATCAGATAGAGAAAAAAAACAATTAATTCAAAACTCCGAACAACTTTGTGTTTGGATGAGTTGTGTTGACAGAAGCTATCCAAAACACGCATGGAATACACCAATAAGCAATTCAACTGAAACAAAGGCGACAAAAACAACAAGCCGAACCACAAAAACAACACTAATTACAACCTGAACATCTATGTAGATGTAAACAAGGATAAAGTTGAGGAGGTGATAGGAAGTGCATTGTGTGTGTGTGTGTGTGTGCATACAGAGCAAAGACGAATATGGAGGTGGCGTGGTGAGCTGTGTAGTGCAGATTGGATGATCTGTCGGTGAAGCAATGAAACTGCAAGCAATATTGTTGTTATACAGCTACTTATAAGAAAAACAGACACTGCAGAGAGTTAGTAAAGAAAAAAAAATCAGGTCGAGTGCACTTCTTTTAACGGAAACACTTTTTTGCCTCCTTTTTGCAATCACTCCGAGGAAAGCTGGAAATATAGGAGGACTTTATTTGCTTGAAGTTGATGCTACATGCCGCAATAGAACTGTGTAACTTGCGGCACTAAAATTTCAATATTTGAGTTTTATGTAAAAAAAGACAGTAAAACGAATGCTGCTTCCTAAAGTGGCAGCTGATATCTGCTGTATGTGCATTTTACTGTCTTTCATTGTTTGCACGCTTAGATGAAACAATTTTGACTGATGTGCCTGCGTGCAGTGTACGAAAGACGTCGTTCTTGTAGTTGTGCCTCTCCTCAATGCGAACTTTGTAGCGATTGCGGAAAGAAGTTGTCGAAGGTGGTTCAAAATGGCTTTTACAATGCTAGTTGGATATCGTTTAAACTATTAGAGGTAGGGACGTCAATGTCGGCGTATAAAGTAAAAGTATTTTTTTTTTGCTTACTTATAACTTGAACCTTTCTTCCCTGGGATGATGCCCGTGATGAGGGAAACTGTCATGAGTGCTACTATATCAGCATAGCAGCACGCACCCCTGCAGACTCACGGCTGCACCTACGTACTAAAACTTCTCCAGAAACCACTCTCCCCATGGAACTGCCATTCAGGATACCTCGTCCTTTTTTCGTTGTAGGAAAGAGCAGTCATTATCACGCTTTCGCTATTTGAAGAAGTGGATATAGGGTTGTGTTTTATTCGAATTGGTATTGAGTACGAGGGAAAGTTGTTGAGGATATGGCCAAATGCTCATGCCTTCACGCCGCAGTGCCTAGCTTCCTAGAAATTCTCCCCAAAGTGGTCAACGCATTGCTCCGCCTTTCCTATGGAATTACCAGAAAGGTACCCCCTGCTTGCCTATGTAATACCACAGTAGGAAAGATTCTCCCGTATCACTGAAGACTTTAAGGCCAGTCAGTTTCATTTACTACTTCAATTTGAGAACTCTAAAAGCCTGTTTACTGAACACAGCATTGACATTTTCGTAATAAATTAGCAGAATTTACAAACACCATTCTGAAGTTAGTCTATTTACGATGAAATGCCAGACCAAGTTAAGCACAATTGATAATATATGTAGTTGCCAGATAAGACCAATTTGTGACCGTTTAATCGTTATCGGAAAATCAAACCTCTAAAACACACTATTTACTTAGTTCTATTTTGTTTCTTTGGTGGAGCTTTCCTCTCGAGCATTGTTCTCTTCCATCTTCCTTCAAAGTCTTTGATATTTAGCTTTCAACTACTTTTGAACATTTTCCATTGCTACTAAAGTGTTGCAGATGCCATCACACTCGCTTGCCAACACTGTTGCAATACCCGCGTTCGCTCACTCATTTTTTCCCTCAGCCAGTCATTTACTCATTGAAACGTTTATACTCCTTTAATGCAGTCACTTTGATGGCAATAAATCGCTTCGAGCCCTTTACGCCTTTAATTTAATTGGTGTGCAGCTCAATCGTATCCGCCACTAGTAAGCTAAGTACCTACGTATTTACGTACGAGGGTCAAACCACTACGAGGAACCGTAGCCATGAATGGACTGGATCATGTTAAAATCGCTGACGCTCTTGGCCAATTGATTTATTGGCTTTTTGTGTTAATTGGCCTTCGTTAATTAATTAATGCGTCAGCAGCATCTTAAAAAGTGCGCACAAAGGATAGGCAGACGTGGTTGCTTGTGTGGCAGGTACTTATACAAAATTACGTGGTTGCTACTTTTGCATATTTTACTTTATTTGCTTATATGTATGTATGTATGTATGCCACTCCAAATATGCCGACAGTTCCGCCGGCGCCTTTTTTTCGCACCAATCACTCAGTTTTATTGCATTTTTCAAATGAAACGAATTTGTTGTTGTTGCATAAAGCAAACAAACTGAGGTGCAAAAATATATAGTGCAATGCAGAAAATGCTAATTGCTGGTTGAATGCATGCAAATTTCTAAAGTGCCCTTCAACTATACAATAAAATACATACTAATCTTCCACCATTTCGGGAATAAATACCACCTTTAACCTGTTCCCCTAGTAATGGTGCTATTTACTTTTTTATTTCCTGTAGCTTTGTTGGTATTATGCCAGCCGGGTAAAGAGTTTTGAAAAGACGGGAACTATGCGACATATTGGCTTGTTCCTTGCTGAGGACCTTACTGAACTTGGCCTAGTCGTTGCAGATCTCTGTGAGGAACCATTCGATCTTAACTTTCTCACATTACTTTTTATACGATTTCGAGGTACGGTTGGAGGACTTCTTTATACAAATATTTCTAGGTTTGACTGGCGCAGGATAATAAAGGCTGTCAATTCTTAGCCGCGCAGAAATTTTTAAATTTTGCAACGGAATTTGGAATCTTTCGGATCCGTGCCATCGCGGAAAGGTATTGCAGACATTGTAATGGTGCTATATTCTAACGTAAATATTTTTTGGGTCACTACTTGAATTCATAGCGCCGGTCCCTAAATCCAGTATCCAGGAGAAATTCTAGTATGGAATCTAAGCCTCTGAATTTCATCGCGCCTTGGGTTATGGGATGACTCTTCAGGTTTTGTTTTGTATTTGAGCATCAGTGCAGGATACCGTTAATTCTCATAGAAAGTTTAACATCTCTCAGTTCTCAAGAAAGATCACAGGAAATATTTTTCATTAAATATTTCTGTTGCTTGAAATTTTCTTGGTGTTGTTGTATGTAAATTTTATTGAAGAAATAGATATACCCTGCAAACCATTTTTTCAGAGTATTCTGAGTTGTAGAGAAATTTTAAAGAAGGTATCATACAAATTTTTGGCGAATTTTGTAAAATGAAATAAACTGTGCACACTTCGATTATTTTAGAAAATTTCGGAAGAAAATCGGTAAAGCATGCTGCTATGTGAAGTGTTTCTTGCAGATTTTATTCAGATTTTTTTTTTCATACAGAAATTTCTTTACGAGTTCGTGCCAAAAGAAAAAAAAGATTCGTAAAAAAATCGTTACAGAAATGAGGCACATTGAACAGGTAGTATCAGTAGAGCCGCTGATTTGATTTTTTTTTTAAATTATGTGGTCTCGAAAATGTCAAAATATTTTTAGTTTATTCTCAAAAAATTCTAAATTCTTAAAATCTATTGCATGTGAAACCTTTTTTCGTACAAAAGAAATCATTGAACAGAAGATTTTCAAACGTTCGCCCAACTCAGCAGCACAACCGCTGATTACTGGGCCTTGCAAAGGATAGATCAATGCTTCGAGAAGCAAACACATTTACTAAGAAAGAAAGTTTTATTTTTTTCGAATGTAAATTTTTTATTTTTTATTTTTTGTATTTCACATGGCACGCTTTGATTTAGAAGAAAAAAATCAGAACAGTTTTTGCAAGATCTCTGTTAGGTCTTAGATAATCCTTTCCAAGTCACAAAGATTGCAGTGCTGTGTTGGTTGGTTATCAACAAATGAACTATTCTCATAGAATTTTATCATCAATTTCCTTAACTAAACAATACCATTTCTTCATAATTAAGAGCTAAATAATTACCAAAAAAAAAAAAAAAGTGCTTTAATTTCTTCAAGCAAAATTTAGTGAAATTTAGCGGCAGAGCTTTTTCATTTCCAGCTTATAATTCCGATCAATGTAAGGAAAATATTAAATCCTTGTTGTTTCCTGCCCACATTTGGACAAATATTTTCGTTTCCTTTTGTACGAATAATTGTTTGCCATTTTCCCAATTACTTAGAAATGATTTTTGCCGAAAAATCACTCAAGTAAACTAAATATTTCTGTGAAAATTCGCTATCGAATTCACAAAAATGAAAACTTTCGCACTTTTGCAAAGTTTACGTACAGAATAACCTTGAAAAGCAATTCCAGCTATTGAAACACTTCGCAGCAAAGAAAATAGATTCGTTTGTATTTTGCAAAAGAAAAACAGGAATTCGCACAAATACAGTTTGATGTATGTGTTGAGAAAATACGAATTTATAGCAATATTATGTAAACAAATATACGTACATACATATATGTATATAAGAGGGAAAATCATGCGATTACTCATCGAATATTTGCTGTTAAATTTAATTGACTGTTTACACCAAACAAAGAGATATTCAAAATGGGGGAAAAACCAACTATTGCCAGAAGAGCAAAGCGCTAGCTGATGGTTAAAATAACAAAGCCGGCAAGAAAAATAGTGGGAAAACACTTATTAGAGTTAATAATAGAAATTACTAAGCGCTTTTCTGCTAATAAATAGAGATCGAAAGGAACAGCATTTTGAGGGTTAGAATGTCGAAGCACATGTAAATTTTTTTTGACGAATATGGCAAAAGTGTATTTGCGAGAAAAAGAAAACACCCAAATAAATGATTTTAAGCAGCCCGGCAGCGAAGGCAAAAATATAGCAAAATAAATAAACCAGTTTATGGTAAACAAAAATTGTTTGCTTGTATTTTTAGCTTTGGCTTTAAGCATTAAATTTTCATGATTTTCTGGTTGAAAGGCTGGAAAAAGTGCTTTTTGAGTGCGGCAAAAATTTTAAGCGTTTTGCGTAAATTAAGTAGTAAAAATTGTTGTACTTGTTTGAATAGATAATGTTGACGCCGATGATGTGGGTGGATAAAAGAAGTGGGCTTTTAATGGAAATATGAAATTAATTTGCATTTCAAAGGAATATTTAAATGTGCGCATAATTTGTTTGAGAAATCGATAAAAATTTTTGTTTCATACCACGATCTGCCAATATTTTTTGCTTAATGAATTATCAACTATCATCCTAGCGATAAATATACAGGGTGCCCGAGACCTTCTTTTTCTTGGAAAATGGAAAAATATGAACTACAAAGTTAGGGCTGCTCTGTATGTATTTTGGTCATATTACCGGCTTCGGGTTTCGACCGCAATTGGTTTAAATGGACCGCAAGTCACCTTTTTTAAATGGGATAATCATGACTTTACCACATATTCGCATCCTGCGGTTAAAAATACGTAACTTTTGTTGGAATTTTTTTTTATCGGAAGTGCCTTTTTAAACCTCTAAATGACCAAAGAAGAGTTGCCGAAGCAGTAGTAGCCCGTAAGAACTGGCAAGACGATGAATATCACTCTGCTGCAGAGAAGAAACATGCATCCTGCAGAGCTAAACTGCGATCGGATCGGATAGGATTGTCATACTAAAAAGAGGTGGGGCGAAATACGTGAGGCCGAAGAGCTTTCAGAAACTTAAGCGACTCACGGGCAGTGTTGCCAGAACTTTTTGGGCCGACCGGCTAGATTGGCAAAAAAAAGCGGCTAAAAACGGCTAAAATGTTTTAGTGAAATTTCACATAGACTCTGGCAAAATACGGCTAAAATGTTTTAGTGAAAATTCACATGCTTTATTTAAATAAATCGCAAGAAACGAAAGACTAGTTAACACCATTAATTTATATCGAGTGTATATTCCTCATCATCAAATGAATCACTATTGTATATATCACCTGAATTCATTAATTTTAAGAGATCGTCATCTACAGTAAAATTATGGCAGCATTTTTCTTCACGTTTTAAACCGTATCTTATATATAAAATAGCGTTTAACGTTTTAACGCACATTGGATTTCTTTGCTTAGTTTTTATTATATTCATTGAACTAAATATTCGCTCTACTTCTGCATTACTTATAGGCAAAACAAGAAAACTAAAAACTAGGTTGCAAAGGTCAGCAAAAGGGTTTTCTCCTAGGGCATTTCGAAATTGATAAACTTCGGCCCAAAATTTTACAGTTGAGTCTAAATTACTCCAGGTATGTAACGTTAACCGTTGCCATTGCATCTCTATGGATGTTATTTCGTCGGCATTATATTTGTGTTTTTGTTGCTGTAGTTGAACAAATACTTTTGGTTTAATTACTCTTAATGCATTTCCAACCGAAAAAAGTCAATTTTTTTTAGTGTGGCAATATTTGTAGGGAGGCGTTGGCGTAATTCCTTTATTAAAGTGATAATAAAATAGCGACCATTTTCTCGAATTATTTTCTCGGCTTCGTGGTCAAAAGCGTTTGTGCTTACTTTTGTTTTTAAATACTCTTCAAAACTGTGATAAAACTGAGGAAATGGAGCAAGGTATGGTTCCAACGGGGAGCATATAGGATCAAATGTGTCCGCGCTAATAACCACTAGGGAGCATAGATGCGAAAGTAAAACATTGAGTTCATTAAAAATCTTCATTGGGTCTGCATTATTGCTTTCGAACAACTTGTTTACTTTTTGCACCTGAAAATTAGGCAAATAGTAAAATCGGCTAAAAACGGCTAACTTTTTTTTACAAACCGGCTAACAAATCGGCTGCCGGCTAGATCGAATTTTCTCCGGCTAGTTGCTATCAAAACCGGCTAAATCTAGCCGGAAAACGGCTAAAATGGCAACGCTGCTCACGGGAGGTTTTATGCCGGGGTGAATTTCTGTAAAAACAAACAACGGCGCACAGTGGTCTGAGAGTGGCAGAAAGTCTTCATTTCGAAATGTGTAGAAGAAACCAAGTAAGTGGTTGATTCGATTCTAAACATATCTGAGAAAAACTGCTTTAGCAATTATCAAAGGATACGGAAAGCAGGTGTTTTGTGAATAGAATTTTTACTTAAGAATAAGAATATGCATTTTGAGGGCTCAGAAATGTTAGTTAAACGATCGATTGAAACTGGATTTGTCTTCATCTTAAATATCAAGTTCAATCGTATGCTTGGTTGGCTCCAAATTAGGTTCTCATAATTTATCATTTCTGTGATATTATGAGTTTTTAGCGTTCTTCTGGCAAGTGTACAAAAATACCTTGCTACATTAGAATCCAGAATTAGGAGAGCTGGTGGGTGTGGTAGTTGACTGATTCTTACAATCTCTCAGATTTGTGCCTTCCTAGGTTAATCGAAGTTACAAACTGAATTTCATTGAAATCGCATAACATTTACCATATCCGCCCCTTAGTGTAGTAGGCGTGGCTGTTACAACTTGAATTAAGGGAATTATTTACTTAAAAGCCTTAAACAGTTGTAGTATGAAAATGTTTTAAAAAGGGTTGCCACACATTTAAAAAGTCATATTTAAAATAATTATTCGCAAGCTATCTGAAAAATTAAAATATGGGTGTCAATCGAAAGATTGTTGAGAAACCTACAGATTGAACATTTAGAATATTATTGAGGCGTTTTACTAGGGTTACCACCCGATTAAAAATTAATTTCAATTAGCCTGATGAATTACTGCAATATGAGTGTCAATCGAAAATGGTTTAAGTTCTAAACTACATGAAGGCTGGTTGCCACCTGTTTGAAAAATCAAATTCTACTTGAAGTAAGGGAATTAAATAATTGAGAGATGTATCACAATATGGGTGTCAGACCAGAGGGGTTTAATAAGAGTTTAGTTGGAAAATATTGCGGAGAGGGTTGTCACGTGTTTCAAAAGTCGAACTAAAATTAATTATACTCAAATTAAAATGTCAGACGTAAGAGCGCTTAGAAATGTTCAGCTGGAAAATGTAGAATCTTCTGAGATATTTGAAGAGGGTTACCACTTATTTTAAAACTATATTCAAATACAATTATATTATACGTTAAATGAGTTCTTACAATATAGGTATTAATCGAATGTCTTGAAAAGGCTTTATTTCCAAGCTACATATGCAAACCCTACTGGTTTCCACAGATTTCAAAATTCAAATTCAACTTGAATTATTGGAATTAGGTAATTTGAATGCATATGTATGAGTGCGAGACGAAAGAGGTTTAAAAAGGTTGCCAACTGCCCAGAAGGTTAAATTCAAACTATTCAATAATTTCAATGAAGTACACATTACAATATGGGTACCAATCGAAATAGTTTTGAAAGTGCTTCATTTCTAAATTGCATGTAAGGGGGTTGTCCCTTTTTTAATCTATATGTATTTGAATTCAGGGTATATAATAAGTGAAAAAGTATCACAATAGAGAGGTTTAAGAAAGTCTTAGTTTCAAAATATTTATTTTGACGATGGTTAAAAAAATCTAAAATCTCTTATTTTTGGCATAGTTTAAGTATGTTGAGATTTATTGAAATAAATTACACCTAATGTAGCACGCAGAAATTGCATACACTCAGCGAAGCGGGTAATGGCGAACTAGTATTTTAATATATATTTTTTTTTTTTATTGAGACCATGCTTTCCGATCGAAATACCGTCGGCAAACGATACTACTGCAGTGCAAGGAATTGTTGTTTGTTTCATATTACAAGCAGTGCAATTAATCCTTTACATAAGTTTCGATTAAAATGTAAATATCAATATTTACATTCATTTTTTTAACACAAAATCTTTTTATTAAATATTTTGGATAAAGTAAAAGATGCGTGAAGCACATTTGTACCCTTTTGCATTCATGTTTTGTTTAATAAAAATTAGCAATCATAAATCGAGCGTGAAACGGAAATATTATAGCTCAATAAAAGCGATACAGTTACGCCATAAAGCTTATGCATAGATGCACTGTGTAAAAAAGTGCATTTTAAAATTTTTATGAAGCACAGTGCCCTTCCGTCGTTGTTCAAAAAAAAAAAGAAATAAAAACTCTGGCGCAGAATTTAAAAAAAACCGCCTATAAACAATTTAATGGCGTTGAATGCCAGTGAAAAAGCAACAAAAACCGCAAGCGTAACTTTTTTAATGGTCGCATTTAAGAGCGTGCAAAAAACTGAAAAGGGCTGAGAATTATTGAAAAAAAAAGTTTAAACTGTTGTTGTTTTGTCGTACTGCAAAAGTGGTTTACTAAAGCAGAAAATACAACAATACTGGTAGTTACTAAAAGGCGCATAAAATCAACAGTTGGCAGCGCAGCGCGAAATTTTTAGTGTCGCTTTAAAGTTAAACGCCCAGCAAACTGGAATTAATTTTTTAGTGTTACTGTTATTTTTACTTTTCGAAGCTTGTTTCATTTTGCTTAAATCAATACAATGTCACTCTCCAACTGTGACCGGCGGCAGCAGACGAGTTTGCAAAATTTTTGTTCAAAATTTACGTTCGCTTTGTATTAAATTAATTTTGTATTGATAAATTTTTGAACTGTGCATTAAAAAAAAAAAATGTTGTTTTATGCAGTTTACTTTGTTGTTAATGGATTATCGTTTACGCGTTACTTCTCTGCTGCCGATTAAGGCCGGATTAATGTAACTTTTTAGCGCGTTTCAAATTTACGATTGTCGCTGCGGTGATTTGTTACAAGTTCTGCAGAAAAAATGCAGCTCAAAAATATAAACAGACTCACTAAAATTTATATGAATTTCAGTAGAAAGTCATACTTAAATGTGATTCATGAGATCTCTGGGGGTGCGCGTATGTAGTTTGGTTTCTGTTTTACATTGAACTTCGGAACCGTTACAATTTTGTTAATGAACTGATGACGGTGGCATTGGCTTTTTTTCGGATCGCAAGAAGGGAAAGATGACTAAGTAGCCCATTATTTATTTCGCCGGAGTAGGCATTTTGTTAAATGCTATTTGGGTCGTTGACTACAGAAGAGGGATTTTATTAACACCTGCCATTGTTCAAAAATTGCCGGATTTACTTCTGCAGATTTTTTGTTGAATTTCTCAAATGTATCAGATATTTTCGGAGCTTAACCAAGCTTTACCTAAACGTCAGCATATACACGAAGCAATCAAATTTAAAAAGGGGTTTTCCCGACTTGTTCACATTTAATTTTTTTATAGTGGGTTAAAGTTTACAAATATATTTTTAAGATATAATATTTTAACTATAATTTAACTTCCAAAATAATTCTTGTCCTGGGAGACCTATAAAATAATTTAGCAGCAAATTATTTTGTGGAAAATCTTAACCCTTTAATTTCTACCAGAACGGATTAAAGAGCTCCACAAAAATGTTGAAAAGTAAATTTTCCTTAAAAGAGAGAAATCACAGCCATCAAAAAGATGCTACGATTTCAAGAGAAAGGTAGGAAAGACCATAGGACTTTATGATGTCTACTACAGCCGCCATGCCGAATTTGTAGTGGAATAGCGATGTCTTCGCCTAGTACTCAGAGAATACAGCGTCTCGCTATTATCATTCTAATGTGTACCCACGCTCTGACAGGATAGAATGATGGTGCGACCAAAAATCGTTTGGAGTAGACTTACGACCGCTGTTTGCTCCACAAGAACAAAAGTCGCCTTGGCGACTTTAATAACAGGCACCACAGTATCCACGACGGAAAGAACTATCAAACGAAATAGCTGTTGCCGCAACAGAAAAAGTACCCGAAACCTTTTATACATTTTAGACATATTCAAGATACATTTTAGACCCGCATTTTAGACCCAGACACGCACGTTCCTGAACAGTAAAATTGATGGGCATGTGACTACAAGATGGAAAGCTCGGTCTCAAAAAGTTGACATTACAACAAGCAGCCAGAAAAATAACTTTCGCGAGTGGTTGGGTAAGTCATTCAATGTTGACATGCCCAGTCCCGAGGAGGTATGACACGCTCCCACTAAACTTAAAAAAAAAAAATGTTGGCTATAAAACCACTCAAAATGAAAGAGCTAAAAACTTACGATAGGATCAGCTCTCGAAAGTTCTGTTAATAAATGTGCTAATTCAAAGTATAAAAGAAGGTTTCAGTTCGAAACGATACACTACGGACAGCCATTCGAGCCCTTCGCATGACTCCAGTGATGTTCGGGTCCATACCAACAGATGCTTTCTTGATGCTATCATCAGAATTAGTCTACACTTTTAATAGCTTTTTCCTTATGACTGTGGAAACAAGAATTAATCGCCAGATGACGCCACGGAAGAGCCAAATCAGCCCAAGGAAATCCGAGTACCGCTGGAAAAATTTCGCTCTGTAAAGTGCAGCAGGTTAAACACCTACTTATTCAGAATCGACCGCCACTTGTCGAATGTTCGTCCGATATGCGCAGATAGACTTCTCCACAAACCTCCTATTCACCAATTTTAACCAATTGGAAAGAACTGTGTGCTATAACAGTGATATCGAGGTCGATTCTCCCCGATGCATACCAAACTTCATCTGATCTATCTATATGCAAAGTGGACAATTCGCCCGACATCCCAAGCGAATACCGGGCAAGCGCCATGCTCTATATAGTAGGGATTGAATAAAGAAGTTGCAATTGTCAAACCATGGAAGTTGACTTTGGACTCACCTTCTAAATTCACTTTCGCGACAGAAACGTCTCAAAACTTGATATAGTTCTAAGCAATGATGAGATCCCAGTCATCACAGGGCTTTGGAACAGGATCTGGCGTCTTATCTCAGCAAATTTTATTTTATTAAAAGCGGCTTACAAAATTCCAGAATACACCAGTATAAATATTCCAGGTTGAAAACTACGCAATTGAAATGACGGCGAAGCTGGTAAAACATTGGTAACGACTAACTCGTTATGCGCCCAAGAATACCGAAGCTGCCTGCTATGACTTCGGCAGCATACAGCCAACTTCTACTTTAGCCTGGGACATAGTAGTACTCCAGGAAATGAGAAAGCAGATGTGTGTTTGAGAAAGCTATCTGAAATAGAATTGGAAAAATCGGCTAAAAGCATAGAACCCACCCTGAGATTAACGAATTGAGAAGATGGCTAGAGCGGCTACTAACAGCAGATGGACTAATCACATGTAATACATGGAATACTAAGGCGAAATCGGGTCTTTGGTCATATGAGCGCCAGGTTCACAGTTCCATTCAGCATCATAAGTTTCCGGGGATACCTTCCCCGAGAATGCCAACACACAAATTCGTTAGCGGATCCACTAAGATTTCCAGAAAATCCGGATGTTTTAAAGACATGCAGGGGCAAACCAGAAGAATCACAATGCGCTTGTACCTCTCTGTACTAAAGCAGCGCGTCTAAACTAACTTGAAAATTCCTTTGGCCTGACGCTGTCGAAACCGCGCTCTTCTTAATACTACCAATCAAGAAATATAATAGCATAGCTACTAAATATATTAGAATCCACCTATCTCTTTATGCGCCGTGTGCCAAGAAATTTGCAATCGAAAAGTTCAAAAAGCTACTAACTACTAATTTGCATTCGCACCTTAGGCAAATTGCCCTCGAAATGCGAGGTCAGGAGAAACGAGAATCAAAAATTCGTATGTATGTAAGCAGCTAAACAAACCTATGAATTTGTAAGGCAATTAATCGAAGTGAACATGCTAACAAGTATGGCATAGAAAAAAGACTAACCGAATGCAATAACAAAAACCATTGCAGCCATAAAAGAGTGCAAACAATGTAAACAATTGTAGGAGCAGACGAAAAAAAGCGAAGCAATGTTAAATGCACACAAGTTGCAAAAGACAATTGTTGTACCGAGCCACAACTGCGTAAATGCACTAGGCAACTAAAAAAAAAAAAAACAAAACGCAATAGCAAGGTGCAGGCTGCAACAGCTGGCAAAATGCTAAAGTTAAAATAAACATTGACAGCCAGGCAGCCAGCCTGCCAGCCAACCAAAGGCCAATAGAGCGCTGCACTTTTACTACTGCTATGTGTGTTTGGCTTAATATTTTTATGCACTGTGCATGTACATTAGGATGGTCCAAAAACAGTAAAGTCGGAATTGTAATGCTCTCACTCCCTAGGATTGTTCTATATCGAAAAAAGTATACCCCTATTTTTTTATTTTTTATTTTGAAATCAAAAAATTTTTTTGGGGTCGCTCAAAGCGCTCAAGGCACTCAAATTTTTCCATGTATTTTTATGTGAAAAAAAAACAACTTTTCGTAGAAATGGTATAGAATTCTTGAAAATCAATATTTTTCGATCGGAAAACTCTGGTTCTCTCCAAGAGACTTTCAATAATAATACCCAATTGTTTATTTAATCATTTTTTAATACTAACGATTTTTTATTGGTCGCCCCATTGCATTTTTCGGGTTTTTTTTTTGGGTTTTTGGCGGACCTATAAACCATAGTTGCAATGAAAAAATTATTTAATAAACAATTTTTGGGAATCTCCTACAGATAAACAGAGTTTTCCGAGAGAAAAATATTGACTTTCAAGAATTCTATATCATTTCTACGAAAAGCTGTTGAGAGCAAAAAAACTCCGACTTTACTTTTTCACATGCATTTTTGGACCACTCTAATGTACATACATATGTGCATATGTTGATATGAGTGGTTTATACGTTGCTGTATGCGCCTGCCCATTTTTGTCTGTTTGATTGCATTCGTTAACTGTTTCTCTGTATGCCTCTTTTTTGGGTGCGTGCAGCACGTTTTTTCCTATATATCTGATCTTGTATATTTGTGTGCTGCATGTACATGCATTTTCAATCATTACTATTCACATATACATACATAAGGCACATGGCTAATACATATATACATAAGTCAAATTTACATGGCTGCTCATTAGTTACTCATACGCCATGTCGCCATGTGCTGCGAGCTGCTGTACAACGTTTTTGGTTTTTTTTTCTTCAACTACATTTTACCGCCATTTGGCACTTCATACGTTTGTTTATTATTGTGCACTTTATTATTGCTACTCTTTTTTTTTATCTTTTAATCATTTACTGCTGCCTGTTGTCATTATTAGCGCATTTGCTTTGCCAACAAATAGCTTCGTTTGCTTAGCGAAGATCAATTGTTAGTCATAAATTTGTTCTTTGTTCTTGAAGTTGGCAAACTCTGCTGCGCAGAACTAAATGGGAAACTGTGTGGTGGCAAAAATGACCTTGGAATGTGCGAAAGTTATTGTTTATCCATCCTGCTGTGTATCTAAGTATTGTTGTGCGGGAAGTGCACAGTATGACTTTGAGTGATGAGAGATGATGCATTTTAAACTGTATAATTCACTAAACGGTGGATTTCTAGGAGTTCAAAGCATTCTTTGCAGATATCACAGTTTGATATGTACTTAAAATAGTTAAATTTTAAGAAGAAGAAATGTATCTTTTTTTTCGGAAAAGTTATTCTGTATGAAAAATAAGTTCGATTCAGAATATGGAAACCCAAAAATTAGAAGGACTTCAACACTTAGCATTACCGGTGAGACTGAGCAGTTAGACGACGAATTCACATCTAAGCTCAATCTGAATGTTGCTTTCTGCAAGCAGAAATGGGAGAACTGAGCGAGATCTAGTATTTGGAACCTTTCAACTTTCAGGATGGCTCCAAGTTAGATGGAACAGTTAGTGGAAGAACCAACGTCAATTAAAATTTTGTAGGTAGTGGCAGAGGGGCGGCTGCACCCCGAACCCCTTCCTCCCACACTGTCGCCTTTCTGCCTCTCTTTCATTCTTTTTAAAAATGCGTCTCTATTTTCTTCCTTTTTGGCGGTACCACACCATAGTCGCGCGTGTAGGAATTGGCTGAAGGGTGGCTTGGAATGACCAGCTGCACGGCACTTTTCGTCATACCAGCTCATTATGCAGATTCCCATACTGTGGTGATGTCGGTCTGGTATTTCTCTAAGCAAACTAGCAGTTGGAAAGAGATACCTTGCCTATGAAGGGTCTGGAAATTCCAAGCGCATATTCGTAAAGCCTTGTACGGGGTGCATTGGATCTGTTTTGTACATTAAGAATCCCAAAGCCAGTACACAACCCATTGCTAAGAGGGTTTGTTTAGTGGTTAACCTTTGTTCGTCCCACATTATATACTGGGTCGTATAGGTAGCAGACAATCAAGGCTGAGTATCCGTTTATAAAATTCCATGCAGCATTGGTTGTCCTTTGAGTGTCTCGAGGAGACTATTTTCTGTAAGTTCTGTGGAACTTTTCTTGGACAATGAGTACCGAAGGATAAGGAATGACGAACTATATAAGATTTTTACTGGCTTCGATACTGCCGAATTCTTACAAATTGATGACAATGCTTCGATGATCCATCTACTCGGCACCCATTGGTGGATCACATAGAAAAAGACGCCCACGAATACAATGTAAGGACAAAGTACTGGGATAATTGTCTACGATTCAGATGAAAAAATTGTCGAATTCGCCAAAAATAGAGAGGCGATTGGCGAAGTTTCTTATTTTCGGCCCAAAGTAACAAATGATTCTAATCTATACATATAATAAAATTGTAACAGGCCGATGCCTGTACACTATAAATATTAAAGAAAAATTAATATGGCGCGTCTTTATTAGAGGAACAGAAGCGAAATCAACAATTCTGTCTGTGTGTATGTTCGTACGCGCATCACTCGAAAACCGCATGGACGTCTAACTTAGAATATAGAAAGAAAAAAATTAGAGAGAGGCCACCTGTTTGAAAAATGCAGTTTATATTGCAATATGGCTGCCAAAAGAAAGAGGTTTAGAAGACTTAGAGGCGAAAATATTTCTGTTGAATGTTGCCACCTGTTTGAAAATTTAAATTCAATTGAATTGATAAGATAAATTGATTATTGCAGTATGGGTATGAAACTAAAAAGTTTTAGGAAAGTTTACTGCCAAAAATATTTTTAAGGAGTGCTGCCACCTGTTTGAAAGATTTTATTCAATTACGAAATTGAGAAAATAAATGAAATATTACAATACGGGTAACAAACTGAAAAGGTTCAGGAAAGTTTACTGCCGAAAATAATTTTTAGGAGGGTTGCCACCTGTTTCCAAAATTGTATTAAATTAAATTGATAAATAAATTTCCATATTCGTTCCATTTGTAAATTCATAACAATCAAACGCACACGCTTTCCTTGGCAGCAACATAAATTTTTGCAAATGCAATTCCAAGACCATTTCCAAAACATCCTTAACAGCCCTAATGTAATATTACAATACGGTTATAAAAAGGCAAACAAACACTTTTAAGGCTCAATAAAGCGACCAAGTACCAAATAAAAAGAAAATATTTACTAGTCCACATAATAATAATAACTTGAGCGAAGCTTATCTTTACATTTCTGATTAAATTTATAAAAGCTTTCCTGTTTCTGATAAATAAATGTATAAGTAAATGCCTTCTTTACTCTATTCATATAGTACTACTGATTTGCATTAGTCGCTAATAGTTTCTTTTGAACCACTTATCTTGTAATAGAAGACAAAAATATTCAAAATTCCACTGATAAAAAAATCACCTGTTTCATCTTCCGCTACTCTACGAGTGTTAAATTGAATGCTATTAATTTCCATATATGTAGCTGTGCATGCAGATTTGCTTTTATTTTTGTGTAAAATTCAACAAAATTATGCTCAACGCGCAGCCAGGTTGCATAGCTTATGAATATTTATTGTATGTTAATGTCAATTTTATATACAACTTAATGTCTTTATTCATGTATGCACTCAACCAACAGTTTGCCATTCACCAAACGCCCATAAATAATTAGGCGCATAGCTGCTTTTAGATTGAAAAAATAAAAAAATAAAAAACAAATTACAGCCAACTTCGACGACGACTGCGCTTTGGCCACACTTTGTAAATTATGTCAACAAAATCTATTAATTTATCTAAAAATTACAAAATCGAGAGTGTTGAAGTGCCGCTTGCAGTCTGTGGCTGTTTGACTAAATATTGGCGGCGTCGGCGAACAATTCAAAAATGTTTATTGCTCCATTTAAATTAGTATTTAATAGCCATTGATGAAATTAGCGGCGATCCGTAAATATCGTTTCTTCAAACGTTTGCAGGCGGCCTTTCTTGTTTTGATTGCATTGCTGTTTAGGAACGGCGGCAGTTACCATTTTTTGGGGTTTAATTAAGCTTTTTTGTTTCACTTTTCAATAACGTATAAAAAATTATGCGTGCAACAAATCACACATACAATTGGAGTGCCTTATTTATTATGTGGCAAGGTCAATTAAGATGTCTTATGTTAATATTTTGGTATTTTTGTTTTGTTTGCTTTAACAAATTAAAGGAAAATCGGTATAATAAACAGCAAATGCCTCTTCAGGCCACAGTTTACTTAGGAAGGTAACAAAATATAGGGCAAACTTAAAAAAAAATGTCTTAGAACCACTCTTTTGTGAGATACCAGAATTTCAGTTCTTAATTTGTAAAAATCCATCGTATACAGTTATATGTACATTAGGGTGGTCCTTAAATGTAGGACGCAAATTTTTACATCAGATTTCCTAAGCCTAAACCCTAACGTCGATGCTGCTATAGTCGACGATATCACATATAAATTTTTGGCCCCGATTGGAGTCGGTTAAGGAATGTTGGCGCAGAGGGGTCAAAATTCAGATTACCCTATGAAGGCGTCTTAACCGACTCCAATCGGGACCAAAATTTATATGTGATATCTTCGACTAGGGAAGTGTCGATTTTGGGTATGAGTTGGCAAACAAAGTAATTTTATTTTTTTGAGTCTCCATAGAGGAATCTGAACTTTGGCGCCTGTGCGACACGCCTTAACCGTCTGCAATTGGGACCAAAATTTGTATGTTATGTGTGACTTTGCTATTACCAATTGAAGTTGTGAGACTGAAAAATATGGCTCATTTGATTTCAAGGACCACCCTAATGTAGATACATACATACATATTTTAAATTCAAATAATTCACTCCATACTCACGTTTGCATACACGACGATGATTCAGTGGCTTAGACGGATCGCGATAATAGCCTTCCTTGCAGTAGTGACAGTGGCGGCCAGTAGTATAGTGACGACAATTTTGACAAACGCCGCCGGATACACGACCGGACAATTTAAAGAGCTCCATATTAAAGCGGCATTGACGGGCGTGATTATTGCAGTTGCATACTAAAAAATAAGAATGGAAAAAAATAAGCTCAGATAAATATATGTACGTAATACAGAAATGTAAAACCAAAAAAAAAAAAATATATATATTTATAAAAACTACTCGAAAGAATTTAACGCTGTGGGCTAGAAGACGCAATAGTATGCTATACTAAACTCGGAAAATACCACTTAGGTTAATTTGTTATTTATTTTTTATAAATAAAGTCAGATTATCTTGAAATTTGTTAACACCTAATAATTTCCTTAACGACTTTAGTAAAAATTTGTTTAAGGCACGCCTTCCGATTGTCACCGTATATCCCGTTAAACGCAGTTTTGGAATGTGGTGTGTCGACATCTCGTCTTTTTCCTTTAATCTCTTTGGTAGGTAGGTTAAGATGGTTGCCCCAAACAGGGACACACTTGGACCATAAGCATTAGTCCTCTATGATACCACTATGAATGTTTACTGGTAAGCTAAAGCATGGAGGGTTTTCCTCGATCTGGTTAAAAAATGCGATGTCAGGTGTTGCAAAAGTTGGGTAGTTAAAAAGAATGTTTTGCCATCATTCCGAGTCGTCGTCCTCCAATCAGCTACGCCGATATGGATCCGCCATGATATTTAGTCTCATCGCGTGAAGTCCAATCGGATGGAGAGTTCCAGCTTTGTAACCCTAACTGCTTTCAATCACACTATGTTAGCACGGCACAAGGTCCACCTGTCAAAGACTAGTGGGGTTCTGGGGTAGTGGAGTGTCAAGTGTACTCCCACTCTGACCATCCATGTTAAAGTGCGCAGCTGCAGCTCTTTCCGCAGAAGCCTAACATACAGGCATTATATATGTACTCGCTCCCGATTTCTGAATAGCGAAGTCTCTTTTAATTCTTCTACCACCCTTTAGAACTGTATAAAACTGGAGAAAGCCCTTATCTCGTACCACCTTTCTCCCTTCAAGCCGTAGAAAGCCACTTTCCACATATATTAGACTTCCACGGCAGCCCAAGCCCAAGCTGGAGTCTTGTATCCTTCCAGTTATTTTCTGAATAATACTGTTATCAAGTGCTTACCATCAGTCTAGAGTCTAGAGAGTGGTGTACATGGTGTGCATGGCCTATTCCGGCAGCCCTCAGTTTTTTCTTTTCGGAATACTCTTTATCAGGCATGGTACGCTTTCAAGGATAATACCAAAGTATTTTGCGTCGGATGAAAGGCCTCAGCTTTGTTAAATAAAACGATTTTTTTTTTCTTGCGGAAAAACAAGTTCAATTTTAGATGGCTCAGAAATGCTACCCAGCTCCAATGCCACCAACTCACTAATTGTTGGCAAAAACTTGCGTGCATTAAAATTGCTAAGTCATCTGCGTAGGGAATTTATTTTAAAACTTGCTAGGGGTTTATTTGGCACTAAGAGCGCTTTCAATGTCCAAAAAGCTAGCTAGGATATATTCTCTATAGCGCTACTGACCGATCTACCCTTGCTGTAGGCGTAATATGTCTTATTTATTGCGTACATACTTACTTATATATTAGCCAATTAGCCGCTTAAGTGTTCTTAGGATAAACGATGAAAGGCTTGTTGATCGTAAATTCTTTAGAGAAGATTGATTTAGCTGCCATGCTTTAGGAATGAATATCCTTCTGATCTTTCTGCAAGATTCGTGTGAATAACCATCTGACAAGCATCTTGTATAGATACTCGGCACCTTGCTATTCGATTCTGCAGTTTCCAACGGATCAAACGAATTGAAGACTCATGCTATTTGCCCATTTGTCCACTATGGCTTTAATGCACCTACTCGATTCACGGGCTAGAGTCGATATCTTATGATGGGTTTCAATCAATATTTCCTAGGCTTCTTGGCTAAAGTCGATCTATGAGCCATCTGGTTGCCATGGAGTTGTGAGTTAATATAAATCACAGTTTAAATACAAATAGATATTTTCTTCCCGCGAGTCAGAAAAACATTTTTTATCGCTAACTTTCTGCCGAAATATGTCACGCGAATCCCTCCCTTTTTGGTTTCTTTTTTCAAACCCACAACCGCTTGACTTTTGCTGGCTGTCAGCACAATGTTAACCGCACTGCTGTGTTGATTCCACACCAGCACACTCTCACTGATAGCTTTTCAGCATTTTTTGTTGTTAGCAGCTAAACTGCTGTTAACTTTGACATTTAATATTTGTTACCGTTAATTTCCCTGGAGTGTAATGTGTAAATCTCTATCGAAACAGCAAAATAACAGAAACAACAATGCGGGCATCAAGTTCAACAAATCCAAATCGAAAGCAAAGAAAAAAACCCAACAAAAAAAAACATGAATAATAGCCACAGCTCCATTCGGTGCAGCTAAAGCGTCAATTGATGAATGTTTAGCGATTAGCGTAGAACGTAGATGACACTTGCGTCACTCCCCCGCTCTCCATTTATGTACATACATATCTACGAGTATTGATTGAGCTTTTGCTACACCAAGCATTTTAACGCTTCATCTCACACTATTATTTTGTCGTTATTTATTGTGCAATATTTATATTGATCCGGCTTGCCACATTTATCATAACGTTGTTCGATGTGCCACCACCACAAACAAAAGCGGGGAATTAGTTTTTGCTTTTTTTCATCCCACTCTACATTTCTTTTTTTGTTGCTGTCTTCACTGGGGGGGCGTACAATTTCTACTATGTATTTATTGCTTTGATACATTTCTTCTTCTTTCGCATTCAATATACAAATTATTCTTATGCAAATTACGGTGGCTTATCGGCAAATATTTAATCAACAGCGCCATCGAAGGAAACGATTTTTTTTTTCTGGGGTGATTACGCTTTTTCGATTGATTGTGTGCAATGCTAGTATAAGAGTAAAATTACTTAGGTACATTAAAAAGTATAAAAAAATGAAAGATAATTGTAATGGTAATTCGGACAACAAAGCGGCAGGTGTACTTGCACATCGCCTAATTCAGATTTTTTTTTCCGAATTTTCAACATTTCGCTAATCGCACACAGATCGCTGATTGTTGTTAAAATATTTAAAATTTTCTATGGAATTATGCGGCTCGAAAAATATTGGTGTTTACAGCAGCAATATTTGTTTTGGCACCTGCCTTTATTGCAATGGAAATTTATGATTTCATTCAAAGCACACTTGCTCTAATAACTAGTCTACTTAGCCTGGCTGCTTCTGTCCGCTTATTTGCCAAAGTTTTTCACTTTCCATAATTTCTGTTTTTGTCTGCTTTGTTTTTTGTTTATCTTTACATAGTTTGCAGTTGTGAGTATGAGCGTGTGCTAATTGCTTTGAAAATGCTTTTAAATACACTTTGCAAATAGCTAAAGTAAACAATAACTCATTGCAGCAGATATTTTCAGTGAAAAAAATATTTTGAGGGCAATCTTCATATATAGTGGAGTTTTCTAGCCGCAGCTGCTTCTCTAAAGTTTATGTCAGTTTCGACATTGAAATTTTCCTTTCAATTTAAATATTTACACTATGTACATACATATGTACACTGCCGGCAAAAAGTATTAGCACAGCGAATTTTGCACAATATATGCACCAATTTATATTCAAATATTTTTCCGATAATTTTTTATAAAAATATGTTTCATTCTACAACAAACATAAAAATATAAGTTCAAAACTTTACGCAAAACTTGCGAAAATTTAATAAATTTTCATGCAAATTTTAAACTTTTTAATCAGATTTTTTCGCATTGATTTATGAGAACTTTTTTTGTTGAAAGTGGTTTGCATTTTTTCCATATAAAGTATTTTCGAAAAATTATTTTTGCATGTAAGAGACTGCGTGAAAATAAATTTCCAAAAATCAACGATAGCTCGTAAAATTGATTCTGCTACAAATCTGCATACTCAAAAAAATTATAAAAAATCTGATAAAAAAGTTTAAAATTTGCATGCAAATTTGCTGAATTTTCGCAAGTTTTACACAAAGTTTAGAAATTATATTTATATGTTTTTTGTTGTAGAATGAACCATATTTTTATAAAAAAATTGCAAAAAAAATATTGCAATAAAAATTGTTGCATATACTGTAAAAAAGCAGCTGTCTCAATACTTTTTGCCGGCAGTGTATGTACTCTACATGTAAATTTAATTTCACTTTCGAATCGAAAGGAAAAGTTTTAGCACTGCATCTCATTAATTTCAAAAGCCCAAAAAACCCAATAATTGTTAAAAAATGCCCTTATTTATACATATTTAGACTTATTGCGTAAGTCGTTAATTTGATAAAGTTGCACGATTCGACAACATTGGCATTGTCTATGGTCGTGTGGAGTGAAAGTCTGGAAAAAATTGACAAGGCACCAAAGAAAGGCAATTTTATCAGCTCGTGGGCTACTGGGACCACTTTCTTGTTGCATCCACGATACTCGACTCTAACATCTGCTCTCAGAAAGCGCTGTTCAACAAACCGAAACATGCGAGTGCGATCAGGGGAACACAATTTCCCGCTCATTAAGTACCGCCGCCGAAGAAGTACTGAAGAGGTAAGCGAGACATATTTGCCGAAATACGAGAGTGCAAAGAGCTTGAAATGTTGACGGGTAGGAAAAACGCCCGAAAATTTTATCAGAGAGTTAGGCGACTTACGGAAGGTTTGAAGATCAGGGCGAACTCCTCTAAGAACAACATGGCGACCTAGTGAACGGTGTCCAGAACGCACTTAAATTATGTAGCGAACACTTTTTTACTATACTGAATTGAAGCAGCACTGAAAGCTGTGGAGAAGACTAACCCGTGCCCCCAGTCGATGATGACGGAGTCGATGCTCCACCACTTGACAATGACGAGGTACGAATAGCAAAAGCTGGAGTTTTTAGAGTTCTTGGACATTTCGAGGGAAAGATTCTTCACGGGCCTTTACGCGTGGGCGATGGCGAATACCGCAGACGATTTAGCGATGAGCTGTGTGAGATCTACAACGTTATAGACATAGTCCAGCGAATAAAAATCCAGCGGCTACGTTGGCTAGGTTATGGAATGGACAGAAACGATCCAGCTCTGAGAGTATTCAGCGTGGGTCGCAATGCTGGTAACAGAGGAAGATGAAGGCCTTGGCTTCACTTGTCATTTGCGATTGGCGTCAGTTGTTACAGAAGAGAAACGGTTGGCATGCTTTGTTGTTTTCTTTGTTAGCTTTAGTTTCAGGGCCGTTTACCCTTTTCTCTGGAAAATTCAGGAAACACTGGACTACAGATTTTTCAAGTAATGCCAAGAAAATTCTATTTAACCCTCTACCGCATACGATCTCAAATATGGTGCTACTACTTTTTAAATTTTTTTCCCACCTAACGAGTGATTTAAAAATATATCAAACAAATTAAATGCATTGAGAAGTTAACTACGAATAACGGAACGTAGATGACATTTGAATATCACATAATTTTTGTGTGCGTGGTCGAAACAGAAAACACACGTACTGCTCGAGTGCACGGAACTTAACTGCAAAAAAGAAAAACTAATAAAAAACGAAAGGTGCTATTGTAAAACAAAAAACGGTTGCTTATTTCACACATCCTGTTCTGTGTCAATAATTTGTTTACCGTTACTATACTATTTTCTTTTGTTTTCATAAAATTTTCCATATATTTCTTTGCAAAATAAAATTGAATATAAATGACTTCGAGTCGTTTTCTTCTTTCAATATAGGTTTATTGATGCGTAGATAACGTTTTTTTTATAGCTAAATATTTTTTAATCATCTCCTTCATAATTGATGCAGTAGAGGGTTAAGTGGATGTAGATAGATCTTACACTAAGTATTTACTCGAGTTGAGGTTTTCTATGCGAAATGTCAATACCTCATTGTGCGTTAGAGTTGATATTCAAGTCGTGGGTGCACTTTGGGAGTTTTAAATGTAAATTTAAACTAGGCGCAGGAAAGTGAAAGCTTTGGAGCGCTTTAACAAAAGAAAAATAATATTTAGGTACTTATTTGCATTTTTTATTGAACTTAACGGAAAAATTAATTTTTCGATGTAACAGAAGATTTATTCTGCTACAGAAAAAAAAATCATTTTTTAAAGAATGCTAAACACTAAGTATGACATTTATCAATGTCTTATATAATAAAAGTAAGCACTAAAAGCCGAATCGTTTTTTGAGTGGTGCTTATCTCGTTCGGCATGTTGTAACTACAACACAGTTTGTAGCCTAATTTCAGAGAAAGATAACAAATGAAAGTTAAAGTGGGAGTTGACTTTAGTAAAGGAATCTGTGTACACAAAAAAGTAGGCAAGCTTCTATTTATTTGCTTAGTAAGTGCTTGATTTTTGTTGTCTAAAGGAAGTTGAAAATATGTTGGTATATTATGTAGGCATTTGAACCATTTATATATATATATTTTTTTTCTTCAAAAAACTGACCTTTAGCTCCAGCCAAGAGATGATAAAAAAAGCCATTATAAATGCATTCCTCTAAAACTGTAAATATTTATTCGAGCGCCCTATGCCTACGTACTTATGGCGGCTTTTTGACTTTTCTGTGCAAACGAAATGGAGCTCGAATTATTTACATTTCACACCTGCCAGCAGCAGCAGCTGGTTGACATGCTCGCTTAAGCTGTTGGAGCTACAAATTTCAAACTTTTTCAAAGCAGCAAAAACAATAATGGGGAGCATTAGCTGTCAACAAAGAGCTTCTATGATACTGCATTGTCATTATGCCCTATGCAAATATTGACTTTAATGCCAGTTGGAAGTTAACAGCAAAATTAATAATATTAACAGCAAGAATATGTGAAAGGAAAAAAAATGCATTTACAAACCGAGGTACAACAAATATTTGCGATTAGCAAGGGCAGCGTGGAGCTGTAACTATAGTATCTACAAAAAAAAGAGATTCAGCTGAAATGAAATATGATGAAAGCAATTGCACATATGTACGTGAAGTATGTAGTAGTCAAAGAACCACCAACAGCGCTGACATGCACTCGATGATGATTAAATGAATGCTTGACTTACGAACTGCTAGTAGATTCTAATGGCCTGAGTGCTTGTGTGCCTACTTGCCTGCCTATCTGGCCGATGCTTTGGTGTAAAATAGAAGTTGGATTCGTGTTAGAAATAAAGAAGATAATTAATTTTAATGCGATAATAAAGATCGATGCACCAACAAGATGAATAGATAGATATGCAGGCAGGCAGCAAGCAACAAGCAAATGCAAACAGCAGACGCCTGGCCAACTCAGTTGCAGTAGCTGACAAGGTGTAAGCGCTGCTGCAACACGGTGGAAATATGAGTGCTGGTTAAGTGATGCTACCCAGGTGTGCTGAGATATGTACGAGTGAGTATCTATGCATGTTTACAACGAGTGAAGAAAATTATATTAAAAAAAAGACGAAAAACAAGAACAAATATTTGAAGTAAAGCAACAGAAGTCTTTAGTACTTTACAACATACTACTAAGTGTGTATGTACAAAGCCAATGAAAGCGTTAGCTATAAATCTTCATTAAAGAATCTAATCTTCTTTAGTATGTACTGCTAATAAAAATACAATGACTTCTTTGACAGCAACTTTACTTTGACAGATAAGCAAATTAGAGCTGACAAAAACTAAGATTTTATTTTGCTACACTTTTTTTTTGTATTCAGCTGTAGAGAAATGAGCGAGATCAGGTAAATTTTCGAATGGTGCCAGCCATTGTCTAAAATAAAATTTCACTTTATGAACGATTGACAAGACCCGTCGAGGTATGGCTGGGCTGGAATTAAAGAAGTTTGCTCCATGTTGCTGGGCAGTGCCTTTAAAAGTGTTAATGCTCCAATTTTTCAGAGATTCTAAACTAGTACCAGAGTAAGTAACTGTGTGATTGTACTCTGCTGTAAGCTAATTTTTCTTTGCTACTTTAATTGATTAAAAATACCGGAAGAAATGGATTGAAGCGTTCCGAGACTTTTCCCGAATGGATCCTTCTGAACACGCATCCCCAGGGCGAATGGTAGAATGGCAGCGTCTGGAGTAGAGGTCCAACAAATATCTTGACGTATGGATCGAAGCTGGATGGCAGAGGTGGAGAGGTGTATTCTGTCAGATGTTGTGTCGACTAGAAAGATGAATATCTACTATGATAGCCAAGCGGAATAGGTGGAGAGGTGGGGGAATGCCAGACCTCTCAATCAATTGCCTCCGAGTATTTCCAAGTGAAGTTGATTGGGGCTCCAGGTTATAGTGGCATTACCGGAAATTGCGGGGGTGATGAACTGTATATGAAGGGCAGCCTGGAGGCCATGGGTCTTTTGTCAACTCAACTTGCGCACCGATCCTGTACAGGTGGAGCCTGCAGTCGGCTCAGCGAACGTTCTGAAAAAATCACGACATTCAAAATTGCAAAGTCTTTCTGGCCAGTTGTTGACCGCGGCCGATAAAAGGACCAAAGCGCTAGCCCTCGTTTCTTACATGTGTACTGATGCAAACTGTCCTTTAGGAACCCACGCGTAGCGACTTAACATCGCCACGGACCCCTACTGCAGCAGCTGTTAGAAGGATGAGGTGGAAGCATCTCAGCAGTTCCTTGATAGTTGGCTGGCTTTCACTATGCTAAGTTTTAAACACCTCGGCTCGTATTTCGACAATACGTCCAAGGGAACTCTCCGGAGTGGATATTAGCTACCTGCAGAACTTGGTTTTGAGCGCCTAGCTCTTCTCCTAACCTCACACGGAATACCTGTAGTTACGGTTTCAAAAATTCTACAATGGACAATTTAACTAATGTCTAAGTGGGACCCTCTTGCGGCTGCCACTTTAACCTGACCTAACCTATAAAATATTATACTTTACACCTACTCGACAAAATCTTGTCCCACCAGTTTGACCTAAATCCTCAATAAAAAATTTGAAGTAGATTCTTGATGCCCACATTAGAGACCCACTGATGCCAGACAGTTTGACCAAGGCGCAAAACGCATATAATAAAGGCGCAGGTCTGTGGATAAAAACCAGGCTACATAAATACGAGACGGAAGTGATATGAACCTACGTAATAAAACAGCCATGCAAGGATACGCCGAAACCAGGCGTCCAGTCACAATTTTTGTGGTTACTAAAAGCTACTAAATTACAAAGGAACTTCGAGGGGAGAACATCCAACGAAGTCAGCTTGATAAGTTCGCTAGAAGTACGTTCTGAAAATGGACTATTCTCAAAAACAAAGGCAAAGGCTTGATAAATACTATGGAAACTCTGCACCATCAATTCCCATGTTGAAGAAATGGTTTACTGAGCTGCGTTGTTCTCGTACTATGTATGATCCCTACGAGTTTTTGCGCCGTTTCGTAACCGCGAACTTAAAGTAGATCCCCTACAATACACCAGAGACCAAGGAATAGTAATAGTAGTGCACTTCTCCGGGTGAACGTGCTAAGGTGGGTCTTTTTCGCCATCGCAATGGAAAAATTACATGAATGAGAAATTAAATGTTTTTTTTTGCTTAAAGAATGAGAAATTAAAAGTTTTTTTTTGCTTAAAGAAATATTTTGATTCAAAAAGTGACAGGCTTATAAATCTGCTCTCGTAAGACTTCGTTTAAAATTTTCGGCGTGAAGAAGTAGGATTAATATTTTGGTAATGTTATCCCATTTCCCAGAGTTGTGCTTTACACGAAACAGAGGGAATTACGGGCATATGGAACAGTAGTCCAGCAACTCTTCTACAAAATGAAGTAAGTAAGTAGCAGCCATGTCAAAAAGATGACAAATAGTTGTCAATAATAAGAGTTTCTATACCAAACACTGAAAGCGTTCATGGGTTTAGAGCGTAATTTTTGTATGTCGGTTTAGGGCTCTAATTTTCAATTGCCCGCCATGAATTCTTTTAGCTGAATGCCTGATAAGCGCTGGATGCCTTATGAGCTACTCTAGCTTTAGTTCTTGGACGAATTTAGTTAGACAAATCATTTATGCAAAACTAGTTTTTAATTTTTGTCTACAAAACATATTCCATTATATTTTCTTCAGAATTTTCCTGCAGGGACTCTGCAATTGCAGCTTGTTATGCATTTTCATTTGCAATTGCTTGGGCATAGAGAAATTGCTTCTCTTCCACATCTTTTTATTTTAAAGTGAAATTTAATGATTGTACAAATTTGCTAAACATAATTATGGCAATACCAGCTGCTTTAAGAGCGCGCAAATGCATATGAGTATATGTGTACATTAGGGTGGTCAAAAAAAAATGCATGTGAAAAAGTAGAGACGCAATTTTTGTGGTCTCTTCCTTAGGATTATTCTATTCCGAAAAAATATACCCCTATTTTTTATTTTGAAATCAAAAAATATTTAGAGGTCGCTCAAAGCGCTCAAAGTTTGCCATGTATTTTATATGGGTAAATTTACTTTTCGCAGATCGATCGGAAAACCCTCTTTCTTCAAAATCTTGAGTATTAACAAATGGTCAAATAAACAATTGAATACTATCGAAAAATATAGATTTAAAAGAATTCTATACCTTTTCTACGAAAAGTGGTTTTTTCATATAAAATACATGGAAAACTTTGAGCGCTTTGATCAGCCCCTAAATATCTTTAGATTTCAAAATAAAAAATTAGGGTATATTTTTTTTTTGATATAGAACATCCTAGGGGGCGAGAGCATTAAAATTCCGACTTTACTTATTTTGCACCACCCTAGTGTACACACATGTATATATGTATGTATGATATATATACAGGTATATAACAAAAAATACTCATACCTAAATACATACATACATATGTACATTTGTACGATGAGTTGTTTGCAAAAGCCCATATCAATATTTACTAGTTGCGCGAAGTCTTAAATAAATTTGTGACGTTGTTGTGCGTACAACTTGTATGCAGGTTTGCCGATAGCAACAGTTGCAATTCTGCTCCATTGCACTGAACAAATGTCAGACGTAATGACGTTTACATTTAACGTTTACTCACTTTGATTAATGAGCAATGAGTTTTGTTATTACAAACACTTCAGCGATCTTAGTTTTTTTACTAATGTTTGGGAAATTAAGAAAAGCTACTTGATTGTGCGCCACTTTCGTGAATGAGAATTTACACGGCGCGGATAGCCAAGAATGTTGAATACGAGTATTGTTGGATAGGATATACAATAAGTAACGTGGGTGCAGGGTTTTTGTTAGTTAAAAACTGGAGATAAATGTTTGGTGTTTTGCTCGATAATTTTTTTTTTTAATCTGGATATAATTTATGCAGATTTTCAAAAGTTTAAATTTATGTTCTATCCTTCAAAAAAACATTAATGTGTGGTTTTTCAAAAAAATGCAAACCAAATTTTCGGTTATTTAAAAACTGGCTATTAAAAAAGATATAAGTTTTAGTAAATTTAAAAATTGTGCACATATTTTTAGTAATTTTTAATGTAGACATAGTTTTCGGACCATTTATGAACTGAGCATGTAAAGTCGACGATGACAGCGAATCAGCGCTTTTGAAACGTGGGCATTAAAAATATGCAACGAATTTCCGCTGACAAAAACGGTACATAAATTGTACTAACCATATTTGCCCAAACCTGATTGAGAATAATCCCGGAACACTCTCTTTGGAGATTCGTCGCAAATTTTTTTTGCACGTACCGAAGAGCTTTTCACACTATCTTCAATCAATGAACGTAAATATGCACATAGTGTGTCCGTCATCTCATTGAAAACATACCATACATATGTTTATTTTCCTCCTTTGCAATTCTTTCTCGCGATAACACATTTTTCACCGTGTAGTCAAAATAGTGCCCTTGCATACCAACGGAAGGGAGTGCCACTAAAATGGTACTAAATTTAATTAAAATGTCAACTACAAAGTAACTACTTGTGGAATAAAAAGCTTATTTTTAATATATTTTTTTTTGAATTTTACTCATGTAACTTAATGCCAACTTAAGTGCAAGCTCAAGAGAGCACAGCAAAAAAAATCCATCCTAAGGGGTACACACCTTCTTTTGATGTGATAAATGATTTCGTAACCTTCCAATTCAACCTGCATCTACAGACGAAATTTGGCTTTAGGAGCGCGCACACATAAGCGTTTTTTAAACATATAAACATATATCTTACTGTATATATACATAGGTATATATGCATATATGGCAACAGCATATCCCTTCGCCAAAAAGTCAGTGCACCAAGTGGTAAAGTTGCAAATGAAAACCCATCCCAAACGTACATATGTATGTAGTAAATAGATTGCCTGCACTGTGGCATTCATATTGACTTTGTTGTTTTTCTTTATTGATTTACAGTCACTTTGAGTTAGTCGTTCGTCATGAGAACAGGTTATGAATGTCATTTTCAAGCGTAGGAAAATTATCACTCGACGACATTTTGATTGCTATTTGACGCACTCGATTGAGCGAACTGACTGTGTGTGTGTGTGTGTGTGTGTGTGTGTGTGTGTCCATTCCTCCACACGATGCTCTTTGGCA
>NW_016161399.1:0-4775 GCF_001687245.7 Rhagoletis zephyria
CAACCAAAGTCAGACGCGTGATTTCGAAGGTGTTTTTATTTAATGAATTATGATTAATTGGTTTATATTAAAGTCGTAAAGCAAGTTATAACTAATCGAGTAAAGTGTAAAGTGAAGGGGAATACAAAAATATATTGGTGAAGTGGCTGCTTTAAGGAGAANAAAGTCGTAAAGCAAGTTATAACTAATCGAGTAAAGTGTAAAGTGAAGGGGAATACAAAAATATATTGGTGAAGTGGCTGCTTTAAGGAGAATAGGAGTGATAAATGTATTTTACAAAAATGGCATATTTCAAACCCAACTTGTAAATAAAAAATTTACAAAAGTGAGTGTTAAAAGAATGCGTAGACCCTTGACTACAAGTGTGTGGAATTTTTTTTGGATCTGGCCACCCCTTTGGACGGAATAGCCCAAAATAGTTGTGAGCGCTACTAAACCCCACCCAAAAGATTTATAAATATTTTTATGCAGATTTTTTTAAGTCTAATCTGTTTTGTCATCTGAGGGCACTTTTCTCAAAAAGTTCTTTAAGAAACTATTTTTATTCATAAAAAAGTCCATTTTTGGAGGTATTTTCAAATCGGTCCAGCTCACTTAAATCTTAATATTTTTCCGAAATATTTTGGTGGTNTTAAAAGAATGCGTAGACCCTTGACTACAAGTGTGTGGAATTGTTTTTGGATCTGGCCACCCCTTTGGACGGAATAGCCCGAAATAGTTGTGAGCGCTACTAAACCCCACCCAAAAGATTTATAAATATTTTTATGCAGATTTTTTTAAGTCTAATCTGTTTTGTCATCTGAGGGCACTTTTCTCAAAAAGTTCTTTAAGAAACTATTTTTATTCATAAAAAAGTCCATTTTTGGAGGTATTTTCAAATCGGTCCAGCTCACTTAAATCTTAATATTTTTCCGAAATATTTTGGTGGACGTCTTAAAATNCTGAGAGCACTTTTCTCAAAAAGTTCTTTAAGAAGCTATTTTTATTCATAAAAAAGTCCATTTTTGGAGGTATTTTCAAATCGGTCCAGCTCACTTAAATCTTAATATTTTTCCGAAATATTTTGGTGGACGTCTTAAAATNGTCCAGCTCACTTAAATCTTAATATTTTTCCGAAATATTTTGGTGGTTGTCTTAGAATATAATAAATTTTGTAATCCCGGCGGAAAACCCGCAACTTTTTTTGGTGATGCAGTCTAATATACATACATACAAGTAAAATATAAATAAATTTAAGTAACACATACATAAAAAACCTATTTAAGTCATAAATATTTCAATTGCATCATCCGCGTCTCTCCTTTCTATGTTTACGCTTTGAGTACAAAATCACTTATGAGCCGCTCACCGTCTGTAGCAAACGACAGCGAGCATTTTGACGCACATGTGCGCGGATATGTTCGTCGTGTGTAGCCAGTGTAATGCTGTGCGTTGAGTAACCACTTAAACGCGAAGCTCATTTAACAGATTCCTTATGTGACAACTCTCACGCAATGCCGTGTATGCATAACAGAGCCTTAACAGTCCGACGGCGGCCGCTGTGGGGTAGTGGTAAGCAGTGCGCGCTTCCACTCCGCAGCGCCCAGGTTCAAGCCCTGGTCAAACCAACATCGCAAACAAAAAAGTAGGAAAAGGGGTTTTTCTTAACAGCGGTCGCCCCTCGGCAGACAATGGCAAACCTCCGAATGTATTTCTGCCATGAAAAACAGCTTCTCATAAAAATACAATCGCCGTTCGGAGTTGGCGTAAAACTGTAGGTCCCTCCTCTTTGTGTGACAACATCAAAGCGCACGGCACAAATAGGAGGAGAAGCTCGGCCAAACACTAACATATGTGTAAGCGTCAATCTATTATTATTAACAGTCCGACTATTTTTTGCAAATATCAACCTTAAAATTAATTTTATCGGTTCAGTTATATAAGGAGAGCAGACATTTTCGATAATATAAAGCAGCTTTAAGACGTACTTCCAAAAATTGTATTCTAACAGTCCGCTGTTGAAATATTTATAACCCTTAAACGACAGGAGGTACAATATATTTTAGGTATAGATTAAATATTGCCACATACTTATGCTTTCAGATGCAAGAAGACAACTATCGCAAAATTGTATTCTAGCGAGTTTCAGAGGTATTTGAAAAGCACTGTGAGCCAAAACGTTTTATAAAAGTCAGCGTTTTGGGTCATATGATCATTTTCTTTAATTTATAGTCAGAAACAATCAGCACGCATCGGAATATATTTATAATAAAAGCCTATAACGAGGAAGCAATTACATTGTAAAAAATAATAACAAGTTATGGTTCTGATATTTCGCATGCGCGCACAAACGCAAACTGACCGGCTGCTAGCGGCGCATAAGTTCTGTAGCTGCGNCATATGTACATACATATATCAATCAGTATTTCAACGAAGCCCATTTGTTTCCTCATGCATATATCCATACAAACATATGTATGTATGTATGTACGAATGGATGTGGGGCACAGCGTTGGCAGAGCTCCCAACACAAGCGCAATTTTTTTGTATCTGTATGTGTGTACTCAGCAAAACAGCGCGCGCATGCGCGCACAAACGCAAACTGACCGGCTGCTAGCGGCGCATAAGTTCGGTAGCTGCGCACACACGACTTGTATGTGAAAGCCGAGTACCTCCCGGAGACTCCCGTGTGCACCACTGATGTAGGTACACGAAGGACGTTTGCTTCATTCATATCCCAGTATATACGGTAATAAATCTTTTCGCAGTTTTTCACCAATTGGTCCCCTAGGAGTACTTTTGGGTTGTGTGCAGCGTTTTCGTTTTGCGCGCACGGCAACACTTACTGTGGGGAATTTCGCCTCATGAGTTCTTTTAGAGGATAAAATATATATAATTATGTGTTATTTATGAACAAAATGTGGGTTAAAATAATATCAGTCCTTAATAAAGAATAATATCAATTGCTAAGTACATAATTAACACTTGTGTTTCTATAAACTGGAAAACTGAAATCTTAATTATAGCACTGAATAAAGTTTTCTTAAATGTAAATTTAAAATGAAAAACTATCCACTGTAAGATTATATTTTTATGAAAAAATGTGAACTTGTGTTATTTTGTGAACTTATTAAGTAAAATTCTAAATTTCCGAGTATATTTAAGTCTTTATTAAAAAAAAAACAGTTTGTATAGTTATAGACTCCAATGCCTGCCAGCGCATCCGCCCAGGCAGTTCATTAAGCACACCCATGTTTTAGCGACCGTTACCCGGAGCTCCTCAAAAATACTTAACATCAAAGTATAGAATGTCACAAATATGAATCATACACACAAACAATAGTAATTGCTATGAATTGCTACCGTATAAGTTCAGGATATGAATTTGCTTGGAGACTCCGCTGGTTATGGTGGTCATAAGTTTAGCCAGCACATTCAATGGTCGAAGCAGATCCGCCGTGATGAGTAGGGCATCCCAAAATTTACTCCTAAAACAAATTTTAAGCGCCTAAAATATGCCAATAAATTCGAAATATATGCTCCACAAAATGCTTTTAAAATCATTATAAGCCTTAAGATATGCTTTTAAATTTCGTTTATGTAGTATGTGCATGCCCAAAAATACCTTTAACCCTATTTGCAGCACCTAAAATGTTCTAAATTTCATAAAAGTGTATATACATAAATTATTTATTCAATTTGTTTTTAAAACATACTATGTATGAAAGTACATGGAATCTAATTCACAATTTGTTTCACATAGGAATTCATACTGTGCATGTTTGTAGATACATACATATGTACCCTGCAGCGAAAAGTACTAGTCGGGAGCAGTGTTGCCGCGCCGTCTCAAGAAAATGTATCACTGACCAAGCCAAAAATGTATCCAAATGTATCCAATTTCCTTTTTACGTATATATCTCATAATTTGTAAGAAACCAAAAATTTTCAAGAAAAAGACATAATTTAACCCATCCCAAGGACTTGGAATACATGTATATATATTTTAATTTTTCATAAAATCAAACATTTGTAATTTCAAGTTATAAAGTACATTTCTTGTGCATAAGTATTTTGCAAAGTAAGTATAATAAATAGTAAGTACACTCTAAAAAGAGCATGTTAAACTACAACTGAAAAGTATCTATTTCGACAAGAATCTGTATAAATGTATGTATAAGATGTTCAGGATTTGATTTCGAACTTGAGATCTTTAAAATATACACATAAATACACATATATACTTAATGTTTAAAAGAGAAAAAATTTTCAAACTACAAATACATTTCCTACTGATAATAAACATTATTATTTTATGCGTAATTTTGCTCTACGCGACAAATTTGGTATGTAAAAGTAAACAGGCAATGTTTAATTTTATTAGAAGGTGTGCAAATTTGCACACATTAATAGAGGAAACTGGTTACCTTTCTTAATATGCACAAATAAACAAAATCTTTTTAGAGTGTATTTAAAGTCTTTTCAGTAAAATTAATACAAATTTCCTTAAATAAAACAAATTTAGTTTTTTTAACAGTGTATTTCAGACTACATTGAAATCTTCTTTCATTTAAATTAACAAATGAAAATATGTGATATGAAAGAGATTACTACAGAAAGAGTATATATATTTATATATATGTATATGTTTTTAGCTAATTAAAACAATTGCGCTTATATCTCTTCATATGTCCATTGCTTCGTTCACAAAAAATAAAATGCTTTAATTTCACGCTTAAGTAGCGAGTTTTAATACATTTAGAAAACATAATGTTTTCTACCATCTTTAATGAAAA
>NW_016161399.1:13522-28551 GCF_001687245.7 Rhagoletis zephyria
GTCGTGCTTTTTCTTCATATTAAAAGAACTTTGTGAATTATGTATTTTTTTTTTAATACCAGACTAGTCCTCAATTAAAACATACAATATGTTTTGTTATTTATCTTTTGGTTTAGTCGTTATTTTAAACTGTTCTTAAACGTCAAGTTTTACCTAATTTTAAAATAAATTTATATTAGATATATATATTTTCATTTTATTTCTACTTGAAACCAACGAAATTCTCTTTTAATATTCAGAGGGCTCGAAGCACGTTATCTTTTTTGCTCAGAAATCCACACTTAAATTATAAAAAAATAATGATAATTTTGTACAATACATACAAAATTTTACCAACTTTTTCCTTTCTCAGGGCCGTTAACTTTCATTATATGTTTCTATGTTGTTTAGATCTAAAAAAACGCACAATGAAAAAACGGCAGAAAAACATACCAAAGTTTTTATAATAAGTAATACAACACAGAGATTTTTTCCGTGCATTACCACCAACACATTCTCATTTTTTATTTCATAACTAATACATTCTCATTTTAAGACTTTTCTCTTTTTGGCGGACACTGATTTAGATCCAAACGGCATCCCGACTCGGGAGTTTTGGAGTCGAATACCGGTACCTCGGAAATCTACCACCCATGCTTTCTGCTGTCGCATTTAACATGGAGTTGTCCTAGGAGGTGACAATTGCCTCCCTCTACGTAACTTTGCCCTGTTACTTGTAGTAGTAACACGTAGCCTGTAACCTGCTGTCGCATTTAACATGGAGTTGTCCTAGGAGGTGACAATTGCCTCCCTCTACGTAACTTTGCCCTGTTACTTGTAGTAGTAACACGTAGCCTGTAACCTGCTGTCGCATTTAACATGGAGTTGTCCTAGGAGGTGACAATTGCCTCCCTCTACGTAACTTTGCCCTGTTACTTGTAGTAGTAACACGTAGCCTGTAACCTGCTGTCGCATTTAACATGGAGTTGTCCTAGGAGGTGACAATTGCCTCCCTCTACGTAACTTTGCCCTGTTACTTGTAGTAGTAACACGTAGCCTGTAACCTGCTGTCGCATTTAATATGGAGTTGTCCTAGGAGGTGACATTTGCCTCCCTCTACGTAACTTTGCCCTGTTACTTGTAGTAGTAACACGTAGCCTGTAACCGAACCACGTTTTTTTATCTCGCTGCGTAACCTGGTACTAGTAATAATAAAGGTTTCCATAACAAAACACAGTTACTTGCGTTTGATGAAATCTTTGTTAATTGCGCCATGGCGGGTCAGCGTCGGTACAACTCATCTGTCAAGAGCGAAACATATAAATATGTAGTATTATCTTTCTCACACATAAACTCACACAAAACTTAATATAAACACGATGTGAACGTGCACTTTGATATTTATTTCATTTTCGACACAATGTTACTATATTGTTATTATTTCAGAAATTTTTTATTAGTTCTAAACCTAACAACGCAGCACAAAGTATCCGNAAAATTATAACGGAGCGCCATGGCGGGTCAGCGTCGGTACAACTCATCTGTCAAGAGCGAAACATATAAATATGTAGTATTATCTTTCTCACACATAAACTCACACAAAACTTAATATAAACACGATGTGAACGTGCACTTTGATATTTATTTCATTTTCGACACAATGTTACTATATTGTTATTATTTCAGAAATTTTTTATTAGTTCTAAACCTAACAACGCAGCACAAAGTATCCGAAAATATGCATTTAGTGCAAAATATGCTGAAATATGTATTTATTGCAAAATATGCTAAAATACGCTCTATAAAATATATCTCAAACTTTGTATTTTCTGGAAAAACGTTTAAGCATTTCATCAGCGTGTTGCTAACATGCCTGACAAAAAACATGCCCGAACATATTTTGGGTTGCCCTAGTGATGAGTAATTTTAGTGAGCCTCACATGTCATTGCTCTGGCATTGCTTATAGCAGCTATCTATTAGAATTATAAGAAAAGTGTTTGTTTAAAAAAGTACCTGTGCCACTCTGCCATAGTAGGGTTTTTGGTCCCTTACATACCACAGTAATTTTGTATACAACTCCGAATCAGCAAAATTCATGATCCATCGCATTATCAACCCTCATCAGATTTTACCCCCGAGGAGTACTCAAAGGTTTATTACTATACATACTGTGATTCATATATGCTACGTAGCGGCAGAGCTGAAATGCGAAATGATTTCGTACATACATACATATATGTATATGTACGTGCATACATATGTATGTACGTATGTATGTAGGTACTTTTATGTATGCACGTGGAAGATGTTTGTGCTATCGCACATATATCTATATATTGTATAGCCACCCTGCGTCTTTCTTTTTTCCTCTTTTCTATACTATATCTTCTTTCTTACTCATGTAACATTTTCAGTTTTAAAAATTTCACTCTCCATTTTTGCGATACCGCCGCCTAAGAAGTTTCACTTCAAAAATATTGTTAAAATGTCTATGTTCTCTTTGACGTACGTCAAAGGCCAAGTAGAAGTGGTAACTTGTATGACTACCCATTGATAGCTCGGTTATATATGGGGCATTCCAAAGTGACGGGTGGGTCATTTTAACTCGTTTTTTCTCGAACTTTTAGTAAATTCTCTTTAACTATTAATTTAGCATTGACGGGTTGGACAACGATGACACCCGCTTGTGTGAGTTGTTGGATTCGTTTCCCAATTTTAGACAAACTATACATATGTATTTCGTTCATAGCGGCTTTATCGAATGTAGTTAGTAGAATGTTAAGTATCATTTTATGCTTTAATGGCATTAATATATTTTAAAATTAAAAAAAAATTATGTTTGCTTGTGGCGGGTGGGACGAGTCATCTTTGAGGACACATAGTTCGTGAGTAAAACGAACACTGCTGATTTCATGTGAATATTTATTATATTTTTAATAGTGGGACNTTATGTTTGCTTGTGGCGGGTGGGACGAGTCATCTTTGAGGACACATAGTTCGTGAGTAAAATGAACACTGCTGATTTCATGTGAATATTTATTATATTTTTAATAGTGGGACCTCATTTAAAAAATGGGAGACATAAGATGTTGTATGTTACGTTAAAAAAATAAATATTTTGCTGTGACGGGGGGGGGGGCATCCAATAAGCATTTTTTAAACGGTTATAACTTCTCACCATAAATGTGTTTTTTTTATAACTTACCACCATTGTAAAACTCTTATTTTTTGCACTGCTACCTTTAGTATATGAGGAATGCTTTGAAAACTTGATGCAAACATATTACGATATATTATATATACATTTATAACAATAAAATAGAGAAAATAGTGAAAAATATTTCCAAAGATTTATTCTACCTGCTTCACTGTTTTTACAGATTTAAACACAATTTATGTAATTAATTTTTGTTTCCTGAGGTGTCGTCTTTGCTGGAATGGCCCATATGTAGCTTATGTAATAATATGTTCATCAACGCTTGATTTCAAGCCCTGGTCAAAGCAACATCGCAAAATATCTAGAAAAAGGTTTTTTCTTAACAGCGGTCGTCCCTCGGCAGGCAATGGCAAACCTCCGAGTGTATTTCAGCCATGAAAACCAGCTTCTCATAAAAATACAATCGCCGTTCGGAGTCGGCGTAAAACTGTAGGTCCCTCCGATTTGTGTGACAACATCAAGGCGCACACCACAAGTCGGAGGAGAAGCTCGGCCAAACACTAACATATGTGTAAACGCCAATCTATTATTATTATTTAGTAATATGTTTTAATACATTGTTATCCATGATACAAAAAAGAAGGTAGTTTCATTACTACTATTTTTTGATTATAAAGCAGGTTTTTGACATTTCTCCAGATGTAAACATTAAGCATAGCTTTGCCACATTGAAATTTTTTCATAGGAGAGATTTTCTTTTAAATATTTGGGAGTAAAATTTACATACAAACAATAGCAAATTTGTTCGATAATCAAATTTTAACGCTTTTCTCAAGCGTTTAAAAGATCCTTTGAATAATGTCGATGTGCAGAGATGAAGAAATAAAATAAAATCTAGTTTTGAAACATGTATTTATTTAAAAGCTGTTTTTCATTTTATTTTAAACAAAATAAATAAATTTACATAACAAAACTCTTTTCTTTTGCTACATAGTCCGAAGAAGATGTATTGTTAGATATTTCGTCATTAAAGCATAGTCCGAAACCAGGATTCGGAGAAGGTTGAATGGTCTCGTTGCTCTCACAATGAAAGGAGTCACAATTCAGAACTCTCCGGAAGTGAAGTATCTATAAGTAACTCTGGATAAAAAACTATCGTGGAAATGTAACGAGGAACGTAAAACCTCTAAAGAATGCGCAGCATTTTGGCAACGTAAACTGGTCTTTGGTAAAACGTGGGGTGTGTCACCATAGGGAATCCTCTGGATTTATACCTCTACGATCAAACCCATAATTAGCTATGCGTCAGTGGTATGGTGGAGCAGATTCTCAATCAAGGGCGTAGGAAGTCTGCTTGCAAAACTTCAAAAAACCACTGCCGTGTGCGGTACGAAAGATTTCTCTACAACACGAGGCGTTTCTCTTGATGCACTGCTGCACTTACCGTCACTTTGTGTATTCATATGTGGGGAAGCCTTAAAGACCACTTGCAGACTAAACAGAAACGGATGCTGGTATAACACTGAGTGGGGCCAGGCGGAAATTGCTGGCGGTAGAGATCTGAGCACTTGTGTCTTTGCAATGTCACTGGATAGTACGCCACCTTTACCCTTGTTGAAGAGATTCCCTGAAGCCGAATGCTGGTTTAATACCAGCACTGAGCTCGGACTCACACATAATCGAATATTCACTTATGGCTCCAAAACTGACTCTTGGTCAGGATCTGAGGGCTTTATCGGAGTTAATGGGGATAAGATTAACTTTTCACTAGGCAAGTATGATTCGGTCTTCCAGGCTGAGGTATTTGCAATCCTCAAGGATATGGACTACGTGGTGGAAAATAGGTGGAGCGGAAGGAGTTTACATGACGGCCATGCTGCACTTAACGCACTACTTACTTCCAGGTTTTAAGTGCCAGTTCACTCGGGAGTACCTCCTATCATTCATAACTATAATATTTATCATATCATGCGTTATTGCGCATATCGAAGACAAAATTCCTTTTAACTTTGTAAATATTTTTTTTTACAATAAATAAATGATTATTGGGGACTAGGTATGGCAGCACGAAATGTCACAATCTGCTTAATTGTCAGGTAGTTAATATGGCGCCCGAAAAGTGACAATGAAACTACCTTCTTTTTTGTATCATGCTGTTATCAAAGTTGAAAATATGACATTTGACCAGTTTTGTTACTCAAATACTCCCATATGCGGCGCCGAGGTAACACGACCGTACGTCGCATCTCCACAGGCAAACAATTTTGGCCACAATTTGTCATTTTGTTTGCCACAACATTCGTATTCGCAAAAGCTCTGCATTGATTATTGCGAATGCGAATATTAAAATTAATGCGGAAGCTCCGCGGTTGCGAATATTCGCAACAACCCTGATGGAGATATATAAAATATATACTATACTTATGGAAAAAAGTGGTTTATTGGAAAAGGGCCCGTGCTCCTCTCATACAGACTGAATTTTTTATACTACCACTTGTTAAAAAATTTACTTCAATTCAAGGTATCCAAGTTAATTGAATTGTTACAATATGTATGTCGATTGAATCGTTGTATTCCAGAAATGGTGATTCTTAAGCACAAATTGTCAAAACGGTTTTTACAGATAATTTAATGACCTACGCTTTTGTCTAACCTATTTTTATGATAAACCTTATGGTGCATTTACATGGTATGAAGCCATATGAACTGTTGATACACTAAAATAGAGGGACTACATGTTCTAATGAGGAATTTAATGATATGGAGTGGGATGCATATAATACATTTTTTCATATGAAAAGTTATGGGGAGATACTGTAAACATACTGTTGTGATACTGTTAAGCATATAAAATTATAGCAAGTTGAATTTTCATACATCTTCCCATAAAAAGTTTAACAGATGCAGAGATACCAAGGAGGGGTTTTCCCATTTTGATGCCTTTTTAATATAAAAACCCACCGAAAAGGAGGAAAGCGGCAACTCCGCCATTCACATACAAGTCAAAAGTATGAATTTAAAAAATTAAAAACAATAAACAAACAAATTCAAAATAAAGAAATTCTTTGTACTAGAACTTTTTGAATAGAAGCAACTCACGTATAGTGGACAATCAAAATACAAAGCACTATGATAACAAACTTAAAAACAAGACATTACAGAACATTTTAATGAGCTTTCTATCACATTTAAGTAAAAATAAGCCTATATTTTCCAAGCTGGCAAAGAAATGAAAATGTATTTTTTGTTTTTTTACACAAAGACTTGCCAAATATAGTACATATAAGTCAAAATTATAGAAGGCATGTATACTTCTCCCCTTCATTTTTTCATACAGTTTATGCTTCTTTCTGGCTTTTACAAAATGCAGGGATACCGCTCTTATTTCGGTACAATATGATCGTAATGTATTTTCAATTCGAAATCAAAGAAAAACATCCCACGAAAATGTTTGCGATTTTAGAACAATTAGTGTATATTTGCAAACTACTGCAAAGAATGGAGTGTCATATCTTAAAAGGTTCAGAGAAATAACGAAACAAACAAACATTCTATGGTCTCATATTTCCTTAACACCGCATTGCTATTTTTTCTAACTTTTCCTTTTGTTTAGCGCTGTAACCGCTTAAGTTATATCTTTTAATTTATACATGTGAATTATTTTCAATGATCTATAAAATTTAAGCAACCTCACATACGAGGTTTTGAATTTTTTTGATGCGCGGTTTTGTACTTTAAACGACGATATGTAGAAGTATTGCATACATATTTTGGTGCCTTTTCAAGTATAAAATCCATTGAGAAACGGAAGAGAACGGCATCCATATGATTTCAACTTATGCCAAATGTTTCGTAAACAAGCAATTCTGAACAAAAAACTGTTTTTCCACAAAGATGTTTACATGGAAGCATTACAAACATGGAAAAATTGCAATCCACAAGGCTTTATTGGCAGTAGGTCCTTTTTAAAGCACATTTAACAAAAAAATAAGCTATTAGTTTCGAAGTTAGCACAAAATGAAATTTTTTTGTTTGTTGTTTACAAAACAGACTTGCCAAGTACATCGGCATTAAGCTGGAATTTCAGGGTACTATTTTATATATATATAAGGAAAATTTGAAAGTTAGGGGGAGGCTCGAGCACCCCCCTGCCCCTACCTGGCTACGCCCATGGCCAAGTATATAAGTCAAAATTGTTAAATATATATCGCTTTCATTCATTTCTTCATAGAGTTGGTGCTTCTTTTATAGGAAAATTCATACGGCTAATGAACATGTAAATGCACCATTACCGTTTAGCTGAAAAATGGTAAATATCAATTTATGTGACCTTTGATCTTGAATAGTGTTTTTGTTTAAAGATCTGAGATGAGGACTTTTCACATTTCATTTAAAGTGGTGTTCGTAACATTCATTTTCATTTCATTTCATTTATTTTAGTCTATGACTTAACAATCTTACAGACTAGATTACATAAAAGGTTAGAATAATAAAATAAAATGAATTATACAATGTTTCAATATTAGATTTAAATATCAGTCTCGGCAATGAAAACTCATTATTTACAATTTTTGAGATTTTATTAAACTCTGTGAGGGTTCTATATGTTGGTGCTAGAGTAAAGTAATTTCCTTAAATGGATGCATACAAAAAGGTAATTGAAAACGCAAAATTCTCTTTGGAACATTGAAACAAATCTGGTTAAGTAAAACAACACAATCAATATATCCATTAACCAGATCATATATAAACATAAGTGACTGGATAGGTCTTCTACTTTCAAGTGATTTTACATCAATAAGCTTACATAGAGAAGTATAGGCCCGTAAAGGCTCAGAGAAGTTAAGCGGCTGTAGGGCAAAACGAACAAATTTGCGCTGGACTCTTTCGATCCTACTAGCATATATATTGGATACCATATTATAGAGGCATATTCCTGGTATAAGGATCTTTAGAATCCTTAGCATAACTACGCAGAAATGCTAGGTTACTATAAGCCTTCGGGATAACGTAATTAACATGATTTGTAAAAGTGAAACCCGAGTCAAACACAACACTCAGATCTAGAAAATCATTGACCGAGATGAGTTTTTGGTTTAAAATACTATAATCTGAACTGATGATGTTCGAAGCTCTAGAAAAGGTCATATGGTAGCATTTATTAATGTTACAGCGATAATTTATTTGCCCGACTCCAAATAATAAGACAATGCAGATTATGCTGAAGAAAAAGAATATTAGAATATTAGGCCAAGGACACTACCTTGTGGTACACCGGAAGTAGCAATAAAACTGTTAGATCTGTAACCTTCAATTTCAACAAACAGCACTCTGTTTGAAAGATAAGATTTCAACCAGGACAAAAATACTGAGTGAAAACCAAGACTTTCCAACTTACGTAACAAAATAGAATGGAAAACTTTGTCAAAAGGTTTGGAAAAGTCTGTATAAATAGTGTCCACCTGAGACCCAGATTTGAAGGATGAGACACAATATTCCGAAAAAGTCAAGAAATTAGTAACATGTTCTTAGTAGCGAAAGAAAGCTTATTTTTGACGACTCTTTCAAAAAGTTTGGAGCATGCTGTGAACTTGGAAATAGGCCTATAATTTGAGACATCATTCCTACTTGTGGACTTAAAACTAAGGTAATGGATGCAATCTTCCAACGATCAATAAATATCCCTAATGAGAGAGAAAGATTAAAAATTATGCATAATGGGACACAGATGGATGAGACGCATTGCTTTAAAAAATATGAAGAAAGACCATCATTGTCACTTCTCATGGAAGATTTAAGACAGAAAATAGCAATCAAAATATCTAACGCAGTTAAGGTTAGAGACCCAAATTCTAAGGAAAAATGAGGAGGGAAATTTATGGAAGTATTAAAAAACTCATTATCTGTACCGAAATTCGATTTGAATAGCTCTGCGAAAAATTTGACAGAATCAGCAGTGTTGCCAGGTCTTCGGCATGGGAAAACATCCGTCTTGGTCTGAAAAAACGTTATTTCCTATCCAAAAACGTCTTATTCAAAAAATTGTTCTTATTAAACTTTTATTGTATACAAAGGTACATATGTACGGTATATTAAAATGTAACTTTGACAGAGTACATTTAAAATTCATTGTAAACTGATTTGAGATCGTTAATATAAAAATAATTTTATACATACATTGTGATCAGCTGATTAATTCATCACCATTTTGATTGATTTTGGCTGTTTCTCCTTTGTTTATTGAATGTTTATTATTTTTCCATAAAAGCCAAGCTCATTAATATAATAAACAAAATATAAATCCACATTTCAAACTTTGTGCAAAACTTATAAAAAATCTGCAAAGCTTAAGGTAGATTTTAAAATTTTTAGTTCGATTTTTTAGAATTTTTTTGAGTACGCAGTTTGATAGCCCATTAAATTTCAGGGCAATAATGTGCAAGTTCCTAAAGAATCGGGTTTATTTTTAATAATTTTTTTTCTTGTAGACATTTGGTAACGGGGTCCGTTGTCGAAAATGCTATATTACGTTCTGCTAAGAAGGAGCATAGCAATATTTCAGCCTTGTTTGGGTTCATTACATTTTCAATGAAGTCTTAAAAAAAATCCAAAAAAATGCGCGTACGCATGGTATGCATCATATTTAAGTCATCTGGGTCCAAAGAATAAGTATCTTTTGAAGCAGCTGCTGCAAAACACAAAGCTTGGAAAGATTTATTAAGAAAATAATTCAAAATCAGTTCTACTTACAAGATCTAGTAACAGAGAAAAATTACTGGGAAGTTAACAAACGTCATTTTTTACACAAAAAAACGTCCAAACGTCAACAGGATACAAAAAACGTCCAAATGCCGTTAAAAACGTCAACCTGGCAACGCTGAGGATCGGTAAGAGACTGAGAGCACTTCCCATTAAAGTGCATACAAGTTGGAATGTTTGACCACCTCTTTTAGAGCGAATATAGCTCCAAAAGGCCTTGGGGTTTACTTTCAGCTCAGATTCAAATCTCTTTATATATTTATTATATAGAAATTTGTCTAAGACGTTAAATTGCTTCATATAATAGTAATATTTATCTTTAAAGCTAATGATGTTGCGTTCCTTATACAGCTTGNCTTTGTTTATTGAATGTTTATTATTTTTCCATAAAAGCCAAGCTCATTAATATAATAAACAAAATATAAATCCACATTTCAAACTTTGTGCAAAACTTATAAAAAATCTGCAAAGCTTAAGGTAGATTTTAAAATTTTTAGTTCGATTTTTTAGAATTTTTTTGAGTACGCAGTTTGATAGCCCATTAAATTTCAGGGCAATAATGTGCAAGTTCCTAAAGAATCGGGTTTATTTTTAATAATTTTTTTTCTTGTAGACATTTGGTAACGGGGTCCGTTGTCGAAAATGCTATATTACGTTCTGCTAAGAAGGAGCATAGCAATATTTCAGCCTTGTTTGGGTTCATTACATTTTCAATGAAGTCTTAAAAAAAATCCAAAAAAATGCGCGTACGCATGGTATGCATCATATTTAAGTCATCTGGGTCCAAAGAATAAGTATCTTTTGAAGCAGCTGCTGCAAAACACAAAGCTTGGAAAGATTTATTAAGAAAATAATTCAAAATCAGTTCTACTTACAAGATCTAGTAACAGAGAAAAATTACTGGGAAGTTAACAAACGTCATTTTTTACACAAAAAAACGTCCAAACGTCAACAGGATACAAAAAACGTCCAAATGCCGTTAAAAACGTCAACCTGGCAACGCTGAGGATCGGTAAGAGACTGAGAGCACTTCCCATTAAAGTGCATACAAGTTGGAATGTTTGACCACCTCTTTTAGAGCGAATATAGCTCCAAAAGGCCTTGGGGTTTACTTTCAGCTCAGATTCAAATCTCTTTATATATTTATTATATAGAAATTTGTCTAAGACGTTAAATTGCTTCATATAATAGTAATATTTATCTTTAAAGCTAATGATGTTGCGTTCCTTATACAGCTTGTAGAGTTTATGAAGTCGAGGCGGTAGAGGTGAAAGTTTATTAGTGAATAATTAAGTCAATTTATGTAGAAAAGATTCAAAGCACAAAGAGACATCTTGCGAATTCAGAATAGTCTTCCAGTTTACATCAGAAATAGCAGAATTTAATTCATTAAAATCGGCACCACGAAAGTCGAAAGAGTCTCAATTTTTATCTTCAATAGAAAAAATATCATATAATTCTAGAGTTACAATGAGAGGCACATGATGTTTATCAGTGGCGCTAATCGGAAAACCGCATCCATTCAAACTAAACATTAAGTTTTCATCAACAAAAATGAGTTCTAAAATTGTATTCAATTTATTAAAAATTTATTGATTTGAATGAAATTAAAGCTAAAGAGACTATCTAAAAAATAAATTTCATGAGCTCTATTAATATTTGTTTGGAGTTAAAATATCATTATTTTGAAAATTCACCAATTCAAATCGGTTAGATAAAAGACACCTAAGAAGCAGAAATCACAATTCTCATTATGCTCAACAAGATGCACTATATTGTTAACATGACATCTATACATATCTTCCGTACTAATTGGTGGGACATAAGACACACATATCAGTATTTACGAGCAAGGCCAAAAATACACACGCACAGTTGATCAATAAGAGAGTCGCCATCCAATAGTTGAATAATTGAAGAACGTATCATATAAGTTGACAAGTGATAAATTATGGGGAAAAAATTGTGCTACTATTTGAGAAAAAAAAATTATCTAAAAAGATTTCCCCATATGTAGATATACATATGTATTTATGTGTATGAAATGCAGGCCTTTCTTCTTATGGAGTTTTCTTCTTTACCTATAGCACTTAATCTCAGTCTTCACCAGGCGCCCTCTTTTCTGATTACATAATCTTATATCCAATATCGAGCCCTAACCGCTAAAATAACGTAAGAGGCATTTTTGAACTGAACATTTGAAAACATGTACATATACGTATTCGACAGTAGCTGAGTGTGCAGAGAAGCGTGCGACTATTTGTAACCTTCATGAGGTCCCAGGTTCTTATGCCGGCAGACGCACATATTAAGAGTATAATTAATTTCTGAGTATAATTAACTATGAAAAAGCATATTTGAAGTTCAGAATGAAAAATTTCAGAAAACCAACCGGAAAAGTTTTCGTTTCACAACCCTTCGTGGCACTTTACTATTCACCTTTCTTTCAGTTTTCGGATCTCTTTCCGCAGTTTTTGCTGGCTATACACATATACATACTGCATATCGTCGTATAAAGTACAAAACCGTATCGTCATTCTGCAAAATCGCGTAACTGACATTTGCTGCCAAACATTGAATTTGCTTCCAGAAGCTGTTGGCTCAATCCTTATCCATTCGTCCTGAAATATATTTCCAGAAATGCGAATGCTTTATAAAAAAGAGAACCATTTTGAAATATGAGTGTTTTTACTATCTAGATAATAATTTATGCAACCTCACATAGGCGGCTTTGCATTTTGTTGATACGCGGTTTTGTAATTTAAACGACGATATACAGATTATTAAAGACGATCTAAATTACACTGTGTGAAAAAAAAATTTATATAGTTTTTTCGAGGGTCACACTTGTTGTAGGTCTATTCAAGCAGTAAAATCTGCATACTCAGAATTTTAAATACACCCTCAAAATCTGGGCTTAAGGTCAAAAACCGCGTTTTTCAAAGGGTGACGCACAGGTATACTTGCACGTAATTTTATTTCTGTTTACCCGGTGAAAAATACGTATTATGTATGTGATTCAAGATGAGACATTTCGCTGCTTACAGCAATGTTTAAATTGATAATTTATCTTAAGAAATGGCAAAGGAATCAGTGATCGGACTTACAAAAAATTTTTGTGGTAGAATCTAAAAAAAAGTGGCAGATTTCAAAAAAATGTGGTAGATCTCAGGTTTTGGATCAAACTTTGTACAAAAATTAAAAAAAATCTTCAAGGTTTCTCCTAAATTGCAAATATTTTAATTAGAATCTAAAACAAAATTAATTTTAATATAATAAAGTGCAAGATTGAAGTTGATAAAAATTGCGTTGGTTTTGGCAATTTTTTTCCTTGACAGTTTCGAACATATTTTGAAAGATTTCTGCAACCTTGCAGAGTGCTGCCAGCTTTTCTTTTTATCACATCACGATGTAGCGAACAAATGTGGCTCGTTCCAGAAATGCTACTTGTGATTTGCCGATTTTGACAATTCTCAAGTAAAAGTAAACAACGCTTTAGAAATTTGAGATGCACTGAAATTTGCTAATGCTTTCACAAACATCGCCGGTTTTTATCATTTTCGCTATTAATTCTTTTTATAAATCATATATTTTGCAATTTAACACAATAAAACCACGTTTGATGTCGAAGAATTGAATATTGAGAAAATTTACTATTTTACAGTTTATTTTATCCTCCCATTCTGCCTCTTGTTAGTGTTTAGTGTTGGAAAATTTTTGCTCTTAAAATTAAGAAAATTATGTTGAGCAAAAATAAAACTACTCAAAAACGCGAATATGTCGTAGATTTCAGACCTTGTGTGGTAGGTGTGCTGAAAAAAGTGGTTGATCTACAACAATGTGGTAGAAGTCCGATCACTGAAAGGAATCTTACAGAGTATATCGATGGCTGAGTGGAAGATCGACCTATCTCGGCAACCAGTTCGAAAACGCCCTATCTCAGAAAATTTTTTAACAACACGCTATCTCAGAAAATTTTTCAAGAACGCCCTACTTCAGAATTTTATTGAAAAACGCCATATCTTAGCTGCCGTTTCAAAAACGCCCTATATCAGCTTATTTTCAATGTATTTTCGTTTGAGATAGGGCATTTTTGAAATGAATTCTGAGATAGGGCGTTATTCAACCAAATTCTGAAATAGGGCGTTTTTCAATCAAACTTTGAAGTAGGGCGTTCTTGAAAAATTTTCAGAGACAGGGCGTTTTTGAACTGGCTTCCGAGATAGGTCGATCTTCCACTCAGCCATCGATATGCAACATTTAAATTTTTAACTTTTTTTCATTTTAAATTACGACTTGTCCGACTATTTTGTTAACTAGTATACATACATAGGGTACCCATTCTCAAACCATTATAACCATTTATAAATGGTTGTAAACAACGAAATGTTTTCTTTTAAATGGCATATGTAAGTATTTTTCATCGGGCAAACAGAAAAAAAGTTACGAGCAAGTATATGCTTCAACCTATGAACAACGCGTTTTTTACCTTCAGCCCAGAGGGGTGTATTCAAAATTCTGAGTACCTGCGAAATCATAAATGCAAAAGTATGGTTGACACCGGATCATCTGTTTAAGTATTTATGACCAAATGGTTAAATCGTGTGAATGAATGTGGACAATATTTGTCACTTTACTGCTGTGCGCAAATGTGTGCCAAATCATTTGGATCTTTGGCAGCCAAATCGTCTGATCGCAAAACAAATCATTTGTACATCGCTATCCAAATGCGCAAATGTGGACAAATCTAAATTTGGCATTTTGTGTACAAATGTGCAAATCGTGTGATCCCTGCTTAAGGTAGGTCGAGATGTATGTAGCTACTTATTATCATTTTTGGGTATTTTTCTATTAATATTGCCTCATTGGTATTTTTATGTATGTATATGTTTGTTTTTGTGATTTTTTGTATTGAGCATCTGAATTTGTAAGGTTTTTGAAAGTTCTTGAACGCATCTTCCGTTTTTGTATGAAAGTAAAGAACTTTTTTGTGCGGATTTTTTTTGTGCGACTTTCTGAGGAACAAATATACGGCATAAAAAGAGACCTAAGTGTACAAACAAAAGTGTAGTTAGATTATATTCCAAGCGTACAATTTTCAGTATATTATCTGCATGTTATTTTATTATAATG
>NW_016161399.1:28810-33915 GCF_001687245.7 Rhagoletis zephyria
TATTCAACCAAATTCTGAAATAGGGCGTTTTTCAATCAAACTTTGAAGTAGGGCGTTCTTGAAAAATTTTCAGAGACAGGGCGTTTTTGAACTGGCTTCCGAGATAGGTCGATCTTCCACTCAGCCATCGATATGCAACATTTAAATTTTTAACTTTTTTTCATTTTAAATTACGACTTGTCCGACTATTTTGTTAACTAGTATACATACATAGGGTACCCATTCTCAAACCATTATAACCATTTATAAATGGTTGTAAACAACGAAATGTTTTCTTTTAAATGGCATATGTAAGTATTTTTCATCGGGCAAACAGAAAAAAAGTTACGAGCAAGTATATGCTTCAACCTATGAACAACGCGTTTTTTACCTTCAGCCCAGAGGGGTGTATTCAAAATTCTGAGTACCTGCGAAATCATAAATGCAAAAGTATGGTTGACACCGGATCATCTGTTTAAGTATTTATGACCAAATGGTTAAATCGTGTGAATGAATGTGGACAATATTTGTCACTTTACTGCTGTGCGCAAATGTGTGCCAAATCATTTGGATCTTTGGCAGCCAAATCGTCTGATCGCAAAACAAATCATTTGTACATCGCTATCCAAATGCGCAAATGTGGACAAATCTAAATTTGGCATTTTGTGTACAAATGTGCAAATCGTGTGATCCCTGCTTAAGGTAGGTCGAGATGTATGTAGCTACTTATTATCATTTTTGGGTATTTTTCTATTAATATTGCCTCATTGGTATTTTTATGTATGTATATGTTTGTTTTTGTGATTTTTTGTATTGAGCATCTGAATTTGTAAGGTTTTTGAAAGTTCTTGAACGCATCTTCCGTTTTTGTATGAAAGTAAAGAACTTTTTTGTGCGGATTTTTTTTGTGCGACTTTCTGAGGAACAAATATACGGCATAAAAAGAGACCTAAGTGTACAAACAAAAGTGTAGTTAGATTATATTCCAAGCGTACAATTTTCAGTATATTATCTGCATGTTATTTTATTATAATGAGTGCATTTTTTTGTTATAATAAGGGCAATAAATGGAACATATCAAGCCCTAACCGCCAATATAATAATAAGCGCAATTTTTTTTCAAAAATTAATTTTTGATGCAGAAATATTCCTAGAGCATCTAGATGCATTTCTGCATCAAAAATAAAATTAAAATGACCAAATATTTTAAAATTATAGTTTTCAAATAACGTGATATTTTTCGGTAGTTTTCGGATACGAATATTATATTAAATATTAAAATTTTACCAAAATTGGAAAATACAAAGGTTTACAAGCACGAAATGGCAATACCGCTCAACAATATTTGTATATTTGTCACTGGCATTTGTCATCAAGTGGCAAATCAGATATTTGGTCATTTGCGTAATTTTTATTTAGCTTATGTAGCAGCATTGCGTTCACACGATTTGGCCACGAGGGTTGTTTTTCATTTGCCACAAGAAGGCAAATATTTGGCTTTTCTGATAAATGACAAATGTAATTTAGCGTTCNGGCAAATCAGATATTTTGTCATTTGCGTAATTTTTATTGGGCTTATGTAGCAGCATTGCGTTCACACGATTTGGCCACCAGGGTTGTTTTTCATTTGCCACAAGAAGGCAAATATTTGGCTTTTCTGATAAATGACAAATGTAATTTAGCGTTCACATGATTTATCTACGAATTTGACAAATTTCTAGCCAAATGTAAAAATCGTGTGATTCCAGCTTAACACTCACAACGTAATGAAGCCAAAATATGTAAACATAAGATAGGATAAGCGTTCACTCTTCACGGTGTCCTTGAACCAGATTCAACTGAATCGGTCTGGAACGATGGAATTTCCGATTAGATTATTTTGGGGGGTGTTCCCGAGTGAGAATACGTGAAGTTCAAAATCGTGGCAAATTCCGTTTTCAAAAATAGAAACTTTTCCGATCTTCAGGTAGGTTTTCAATAAGGTTCTAGATGAATAATTATATATGTTACATTTCCCTGGAAATCCCAGCGTTGCGGACGTTCGGACGTTTCTTCTAACTTTTTTGCCGAATGAAATATAAGTTAAANTAGAATACGTGAAGTTCAAAATCGTGGCAAATTCCGATTTCAAAAATAGAAACTTTTTCGATCTTCAGGTAGGTTTTCAATAAGGTTCTAGATGAATAATTATATATGTTACATTTCCCTGGAAATCCCAGCGTTGCGGACGTTACGTTCGGACGTTTCTTCTAACTTTTTTGCCGAATGAAATATAAGTTAAACATTTTGTGTGGTAAAATAATGGAAGGTTTATAGCCGTAGTTATGAGAACAAAATAATGGAAATTTGAATTTGTAATAATGTCGGGGTATTTGCCTTCAAAATTTATGTTCGGACATTACTGAAAAAGGAAGCGATTTTGATATGACCATCAAAGTCAACAGATTTGCGCAAATTGTCATGCACGGAGAAAACAATCTACAAAAATACTTTGAAGGGAAAATAATGAAGTTTACAAAATGTGATATAAAAGCAAACTAAAGATTGGATTAACTTTAAAACAATTGTATATGTGTGTTCGGGACGTTACGTTACGGACGTTCCTCTTTTTTTCGTTGAAAAAATTTATTTTTTTAAAGCGATATTGTTGTATTTTATTAAAAGATATTGCTCTTAAATTTGCTATGGCATAGTGCTATTTAGAGCTTTGTTTCAAGAAGTAAGAGGGGCAAATCAGATTTCTCAAATAAATATGAAAATAAATATAAAATAAGAATATGTTGTACTATGCCATTTTTACACAAAAATTAGAGAATTTGAAGCGAATGTATTTTTTGCGATTTTGGTTGACTATTTCTCGGATTCGCCCATATACAAGTCGATTGTCTACATATTTATACATATATGTGCAGGCCCGAATATAGTGTGCTGGTGTTTCCACCTCAGGGCCGGATTTTTCCTTAAATTTAGTTGGAAGATAAAAATTATAAAATTATGTTAAGTAGATGATTTGATTGATGAGCTGAGCGCTCAGAATATATGAGTCGGAAAGGAGTCCTAGGTAAGTAAGAAATATGAGTTTCAAAAACAAACATTTTTTTACTCTTATATGAATCTTTTAGGAGTCATATATGATCCAAGTTATGAGCCAGCACTTTGTGCCAGTATAAAAACAATAACGACTAGAAATTTATATCTAAACTTGTTTATACAGATATGAAAAATAATTAGGAAGGAAAAATAAACAAAATTTAGCTGCAGCAACTGCTATTACATGAATGCTGCAATATATGAACATATGTATATATGTATGCGCAGAGGTTTGTATATAAATATCCAACAGTATTTGAAATGAATTCCTTGCTAACATGGCTCTAAAGTAAGATCATTAAGAGAGTTGAAGAATAAAGCCAATAGGAGTCACAGAACAGCATAGAAGGAGCTCCGAAAGTAGGCATTTATGAGGCCAATAAGAGTCATTTAAGAGCTTCAAAAAGAGTCCAAAATGAGCCGTATATGAGGCCAATAAGAGTCCAATATGACTCATATTGAGGCTCATTTGATGTATGAATTTAAGCTCATATAGGTCGACCTTCGCAGGAAGGGAAACACCCTCATTTCGGACTCTTAAATGAGCTCATAATGAGCACAAAGGCTCCGAAATGGGACTCCTTAAAGACTCATTTATAACTCCAAATGTTTGCTGGGATCCAATAAATGCGAAAGCGCATGTCTAGGTACACATGCAAGTGTGCTAAGGTCATTTCCATGCGAGTCAAAACAACTGCCAATCTAGCCTAATGTGAAACATATAAAGATTCCTCAGTCAACATGTGTTGTCTAAATGTTGGAGCATAATGATTTTCTTAACGTCCATGAAACTTTTTGAGTAAGAAATTGTAGAGTGACCATCAAAGAGATTCGAGGTTATTTACAACAGGGGAAAATCAGAAATCAATAGAAGCCGAACGCATTTAGCTAAAAAACAATAAAAACTATTTTACGCACTCACTTGATCTGTACAAACAGTATAGCAAAACAAATTCTCCCTTTAGTCGAAGTTGTTATATAACAAAAAAAAAAGACCTTCTCCACATACTACGAAAATATTTGGTATTTTTCAAAAGCGCTGAATAAGTATGTAGTGATAACGTTAGAAATTCGTTTATATATTAAAAAAAAAATTATGGTTAGAGGGGGGCACGGCCCATATTTAGTACCTGTCCCGGACGATAATACAAGTTTATACTATTAAATAAAAAAAACTAACTAATAAAATAGCTATAGAGTAATAAGTGTTTATAGTTAATTTTTTTGAAACCAGATAAAAGTTGGCTGTTATAAATGGACCAAAAGTTGGCTATTGCAGTAGCCGACTACTAAATTCCCCACAGGGTGTATGTACTAAATGACAACGCGTAAATCGTTCAGTATCAACGTTTTAATTTTACTAGTCTCTTTTCGAGAGCATATATATTTGTTTATTTATTTAGTCTACAGAAAAAAGTTTTCTTACAGACAAATGTGATTAAAAGATTTAGATATTTAAGTATGTGTGATATATTGCAGAGTAGACTAATTATACATATTAATTTGTAATAATAATAATAATATACAAGTAAGAAAGTCTAAGTTCGGGCGGAGCCGAACATTAAATACCCGGCGCAATTATTAAATATATGTTTTCTACCTTTCCGAAAGCTACCGCTACACGATAAGCCGGGGTGTATAAATTTTAAGTAAATTAGCGTCCTTAAATCTCGAAATATTGCAGTTTCAAGCATTTCTGAAATATACCGTTATATGAAAAACGGTCGTAATTTAAGTCCGATTTAAATAATTTTCAACGCTTTGCTTTTATGTGGCAAGCACAATAACCATACCGAGTTTGGTTCAAATTGCTCGAACGGTTAGCGAGATACATATATGTGATCATAAGTGGGCGGTGCCACGCCCATTTTCCAAAATTGTATCATAAGCGTATTTCTTGGTAAAAAATTGTTGCAACCATCAATTTTGAATAAATTAGCTTTAATATTTACTGATTTATCGAGGATTTCGTATTTTTCTAAATTACCGTTATATGGGATGTGGGCGTGGTTATTGTCCGATTTTAAAAATTTTCG
>NW_016161399.1:34771-36997 GCF_001687245.7 Rhagoletis zephyria
TGCGAATAATAAGAACTGTTTCTGTACCGACTCAAGTCTGTGAGAATGCGTTTGATATCTAGGGTTCCATACGACGGACCCATATTCTAAGATCGGCCTGACTAGGGAGGTGAAGATAGTAAAGCTGGGATACTATCGATAGTAATATCGATAGTATCGATAGTTGAAAACTTTCGCCACTATCGATAGCTTTCGAAACCTATCGATGTCGGTTTTAGCGAAACTTCTCTCTTTACATCTCCTAACATTTCATTAATTTTTTTTTTATCAAAGAAAATTCACAACACAGTCGGCAAACATAAATTTTAGTTATTGGAATTTTTAGCAACTATAAGGTTACACTGAGTTATATTAAAATTTAATAGGCTATAAAACCGCTAACACAAAATTTTTATAGAAATTCGAATTAAAAAGCTTGAAATTTTAATGATTTTTTAGTTTTTTATGTTTTGTACAACTTTTATAAAAAATTAGTAGACACTAAACAAACAAAAAATTGTCAAAACTGCTAAAAATATTGTGGTGCTATTATTTTGACCAGTACTTTATTCGTTTTCTTATAATATGGCAAACTGTTAATAATTTCCTTTGTCCGGATTTTGATATTCGCCTCCGTGTTTGATCTCAGTTGAACTTTTATAAGTATGAGTTGTCAATTTAAACGAATATCTTTTGTTTTGTTTTGTAGTATTAGAAATGTATTATTATAGCCAATTTCACTTCTTTGCACTTCAAAAGGCAAAAACATATGTATATACAGGGTGTCCCAGAAGTAACGTGCCAAACTTTAGGGGAAGGTAGATGGGGGGTGAGCTCACTGATAAACAAAAAATTTGCAGGTAAAAGTGTCACCGTTTTTGAAATATTTACATTTTTTCGAATTAAAAAAAAAATCGTGCCTTTTCATGTGTTTTCTTTAACTGCAACTATAAACCGGGCAATACTTAGTAAATATTTTATGTAAAATACTTCCAGANAATATTTAATGTCGAATCCCAAGGCAAATTGTTTACTGCGAATAATAAGAACTGTTTCTGTACCGACTCAAGTCTGTGAGAATGCGTTTGATATCTAGGGTTCCATACGACGGACCCATATTCTAAGATCGGCCTGACTAGGGAGGTGAAGATAGTAAAGCTGGGATACTATCGATAGTAATATCGATAGTATCGATAGTTGAAAACTTTCGCCACTATCGATAGCTTTCGAAACCTATCGATGTCGGTTTTAGCGAAACTTCTCTCTTTACATCTCCTAACATTTCATTAATTTTTTTTTTATCAAAGAAAATTCACAACACAGTCGGCAAACATAAATTTTAGTTATTGGAATTTTTAGCAACTATAAGGTTACACTGAGTTATATTAAAATTTAATAGGCTATAAAACCGCTAACACAAAATTTTTATAGAAATTCGAATTAAAAAGCTTGAAATTTTAATGATTTTTTAGTTTTTTATGTTTTGTACAACTTTTATAAAAAATTAGTAGACACTAAACAAACAAAAAATTGTCAAAACTGCTAAAAATATTGTGGTGCTATTATTTTGACCAGTACTTTATTCGTTTTCTTATAATATGGCAAACTGTTAATAATTTCCTTTGTCCGGATTTTGATATTCGCCTCCGTGTTTGATCTCAGTTGAACTTTTATAAGTATGAGTTGTCAATTTAAACGAATATCTTTTGTTTTGTTTTGTAGTATTAGAAATGTATTATTATAGCCAATTTCACTTCTTTGCACTTCAAAAGGCAAAAACATATGTATATACAGGGTGTCCCAGAAGTAACGTGCCAAACTTTAGGGGAAGGTAGATGGGGGGTGAGCTCACTGATAAACAAAAAATTTGCAGGTAAAAGTGTCACCGTTTTTGAAATATTTACATTTTTTCGAATTAAAAAAAAAATCGTGCCTTTTCATGTGTTTTCTTTAACTGCAACTATAAACCGGGCAATACTTAGTAAATATTTTATGTAAAATACTTCCAGATAGTTGCCTCTCCGTACTCAAATACAATGTAGTTAAAATATATTAAGGAACCATCATAAAATTAGGACTATTTCTGGATTTTTAACTTTTTGATATTTTCTTCCCCAACTTTGACTATCTCGGGTGAAAAAAAATGTACTGAGCTATAACTTTACATTACATAAAAAAATTGCTCATTTAATAAAGATTTCAGAAAGGTTATTAAGGAACCATCATAAAATTAGGACTATTTCTGGA
>NW_016161399.1:37084-41237 GCF_001687245.7 Rhagoletis zephyria
TTCTAGCGTGTCTCAGTCCTTTACCCACAAAAGCGGCTATAACTTTTTTTTTCTATTCAAAACAGTAAGTGTGGTAGCACTATTTTAACTACATTGCATTTGAGTATGGAGAGGCAACTATCTGGAAGTATTTTACATAAAAAATTTACTAAGTATTGCCCGGTTTGTAGTTGCAGTTAAAGAAAACACATGAAAAGGCACGATTTTTTTTAAATTCGAAAAAATGTAAATATTTCAAAAACGGTGACACTTTTGCCTGAAAATTTTTTGTTTATCAGGGAGCTCACCCCCCCCACCTACCTTACCCTAAAGTTTGGCACGTTACTTCTGGGACACCCTGTATAATTCAGACGCATAAATTAATAAGTTTATTTTATTATTACAAGAAGTTATTTTTGGTGCACTCAAATTTAAAAAAATGTATATAATCTCTTTAACTTACAAAGTAATTTATAAATTTTATAAATTTATTAATTATTTAATTTTTAAGCAATTTAGTATTTCAATTCAATACCTCTCACGACGATAGTACTATCGATACTATAGATGTTTTCAACTATCGTTTCGAAAACTATCGAGTGGCGGTACTATCGATAGTATCCCAGCTCTAGAAGAGAGCTTTAGTGACATAAGGATCTTTGAATTCTTTAGACCAATGTTTGATGAAAGCCAAGACGCCCTTGGCTCTTGGAGTTTATATGGGACTTCAATTCAAGCTTAGGGTCCATGGTTACGCCTAGATCGATGAAATAAATTACCTAATCAACACTACATATGTTCACAAATGCGGTAGCTATATGATTGAGAGGTTCTTCTAGAGAAACACATAAATTTACACTTTTTCAAGTTAAGTGACATAGAGTTTACTTCGCACCAGTGTTGCCACTGCCTTAGCCTTTAAAGTATCCATAAAAAATCGAAAACTGTATCCAAATGTATCCAGCGGTACCAGCGGCCATTTTTACACAGTGCGTCTATGGAAAACAAACTCGACTCCTTAACAAACTTATTAACATGTAGTCAGTATTTTCCCATCCTTAGACACGGATTTGGGAAACAAAGGCCCGTAGTTATAGTCAAAATTAAGTCAACTCTAAAGTTAATTGCAGCTTTTTGGCATAATTTTCAATGAGATATCTGTCAAAAAAGCTGCAACTAACTTTTGTGTCGACTTAATTTTGACTATAACTACGGGTTTTGTTTCCCAGATCTGTTTTAAAGAATGTGAAAATACTGACTACAACTACGGGTCAAAGTTTTCACATTTTTGATGTTTATTACTACGATTAGATTCTCGACATTACAGTTAACTACTACAGGTTGGAAAACTTGTAAAATTTGCAAACTACTTGTAGTTATTAAATGCACGTTTATGTAGCTAAAAATTTTATTTTTCAAAGTGATCAGAATAAGGGAGAATTTCTTGCTTGGAAAATGAGCAGCCAACTGTTAAAAATATTATAATAGCTCGTACATAAATAAAAAGAATGTCGTTCAACTTACGAATACTTATGGGAAAAGGTATCTAAATTTACACTGAGGAAAAAACGAAGTATCCCTCAAAATTTAAGGCGAAAATGTATCCAATTGGATACATATGTATCGAAACGGCAACACTGCTTCGCACCAATTAAACATATTATTTAGGTCCTTCAAAAAGATTCGAGGTTATTTACAACAGGGGAAAATCAGAAATCAATAGAAGACGAACGCATTTGGCTAAAAAACAATAAAAAGTATTTTACGCACTCACTTGATCTGTGCAAACAGTATAGCAAAACAAATTCTCCCTTTAGACGAAGTTTTTATATAGCAAAAAAGACATCCTCCACATACTATGAAAATATTTGGTATTTTTCAAAAGCACTGAATAAGTATGTAGTAATAACTTTGGAAATTCGTTTAAATATTAAAAAAAAAATAGGGTTAGGGTGTGCCCCCTGCACAGCCCACATTTAATACCTGTCCCGGACGATAATACAAGTTTATATTATTAAATCAAAAACCTAACTAATAAAAGAATAGCTATAGAGTAATAAGTGTTTATAGTTATAAGTGGACCAAAAGTTGGCAATTGCAGTAGCCGACTACTAAATTCTCCACAGGGTATATATATGTACATTAAAGTGGTTAACAAATTTGTTATGGGAAATTTATAAACGCTACATCAAATTATCGTTATTTGTGATAAAAAAAGAGAAACGTGTTTTTTTATTTTGAAAAAAAAAAAGTTTTCTTAGAGGTCGGTTTCTTATAAAAACGCTGATGTTCTCAATTTTTTTAATTTCTTGACATGTTAAAATTCAGCTAAACATTTGGTTTTTACACATAATTACTATGGTATTATTGGCGAACATTCTCTTAATTCATACCTATTTTGGTCAGTTAGAATGGGCCTAGTGCCCGAAACTATGCTCTCGAAAAGAGACTAGTGAAATTAAAACGTTGATACTGATCGATTTACGCGTTGTTATGGGTTGGAACTTGTTATCAGGGGTTATTTGGGGTTGCTAATTAGGAATCTGAAGTCAGATTTTCAAAATTAAAAATGGCGGATCCAAAACGGCAATCCATTTTTTTTAAATGGTTGGATTTGTTCAAAAACCGGCACTCGAGAGTTCTTGGAGTCGCCGATTACGAGTGTGAAGACAATTTTTTTAAATTCTAAATGGCGGATCCAATATGGCGATCAAATTAAAAAAAAGTTACTAAAATTAAGACATTGATACTGAACGTTTTAAGCATTGTCAATGGTTGAAACTCGTTTCCATTGGGTTTCTGGGGTTGCTGATTACGAATCTGATGTCAGATTTTCAAAATTAAAAATTACGGTTAAGAGTTTCAAACAAATGCAATAATTTTTTTTTTAAGTTGGTCGCCATTTTGTATCCACTATTTTGAATTTTGAAAATCTGACATCAGATTCATAATCAGCAAGCTCAGAAACCCAATGGAAACGAGTTTCAACCCTTGACAATGCTTAAAACGTTCAGCTTCAACGTTTTAATTTTACTAGTCTCTTTTGGAGAGCATATCGTCACTAGACACGAATAAAGGCGCGCTAGTGTTTCGACGGCGAAAAAAGACGCATACAAAAATTTTACGAAAAAAGGCGCTTAAGAAAAACTTCGGCGAAGAAAGACGCCTAACCTAGTTGACGGCGAAGAAAGACGCGTAATCATAGATTTATACTTGGCGAAGGACTGTCAATTCAGCACTATTCCCCAAAAACTATTAACGGAATGTACATACTATTACACCCGCAAACATAGTTGACCGCGAAAATAAGTTTACGCGTCCTTCTTGGCCGTCAAATATTTTAACGCGTCAACTATGTTAAGAGTCTTTCTTCGCTGAATTTTTTTTATGCGCCTTTTTTCGCGGTCAACTTTTGAGCTCGCGCCTTTATTCGTGTCTAGTGACGATATATATTTATTTAGTCTACAGAAAAAAGTTTTCTTACAGACAAATGAGATTAAAAGCTTTAGATATTTAAGTATGTGTAATATATTACAGAGTAGACTAATTATACATATTAATTTAATAATATAAAATATATTAATAATAATAATAATATAAAATAGCAGATTGGGTTGCTGGCGAGGCCTAGTCTCCAGTATACTTTTGTGCGCGACGGACGGAAAGACCTAGTTTCTGCTCCGCGCTGTGGACAAGCTGTTGATCATGGTCGGAAAGGCCGAGTTTCCGATTCATGTTCCTAAAGTCATTACTTTGTATGTGTGGCAGGCGGAAAGGCCTAGTTTCCGCTCCGCGCTGTGGACGAGCTGTTGGGCATGGTCGGAAAGGCCGAGTTTCCGATCCATGCTCGTATTGTCTTACGCGGTCGNGCGGAAAGACCTAGTTTCTGCTCCTCGCTGTGGACAAGCTGTTGATCATGGTCGGAAAGGCCGAGTTTCCGATTCATGTTCCTAAAGTCATTACTTTGTATGTGTGGCAGGCGGAAAGGCCTAGTTTCCGCTCCGCGCTGTGGACGAGCTGTTGGGCATGGTCGGAAAGGCCGAGTTTCCGATCCATGCTCGTATTGTCTTACGCGGTCGCGAAAATATGCGAAGCCGATTACAATTGTACTTCGCAATCATAGATATTGTGTAATTTTTCGTACCCGCTTAAAGATATAGGCCCTTATTATGAG
>NW_016161399.1:41250-49966 GCF_001687245.7 Rhagoletis zephyria
TCTGACGAATCGTTGAACCAGAACTCGTTGTACTCATTTTACCACGTTTTTATAAACTTGCTTTCTTTTTTACTTCATTTTAATTAGAACAAATTTACATAAATATGTATAAGCACACTATTTGGTTTGCTCGATTTGTAAACAAAGCTTCTCAGCGGTGAAAAATATACTATTGTGAACAACCTAAACGAGCGAAATTCACAATAGCGCTATTCTTCATCGAATGAGCGCCATAATACCAAATGAAAATTCGTTCGCTCAGCACTTTCGACCACAGTCGAAAATCGAATGCAACTCATAATAGGGGCCATAATTTATTTAGTTACAAAAAAGCGATTCAGATATAGCGAAGCAATCATAATATTTGTTAAAATCTTGGCATAAACACCGTAAAGCATCATGCATTTCACAGTTCGATTTACAAATGCTCAACACAACCGTGGCGCAGTCGTTTGCCTCATAAACTGAACATAATACAGTTACCAGCTGAACGATAAGGTGCAATGTAAGAGCTTACTTGTTATTTGTTCAAAACCTTAAGTAAGGTTTTCTTAAAAAGTGAGTCGGAGTTGTCAAAATAGTCGTAATGCTTATTAAAGTTCTGGCATAGGCAAAGAAAAGCATCATGCATTTCAAAATTTGTTCTACAAATAGTTAGCTTAATGGGCTTGTAATGTCTTGAAGGTCTTTAAGGAATACAAAACGTGATCTGGTTTAATAGAAAGGGACTACTGACCATCCCGTTCAAGATCTTAATCATGAACAAAGCCCCGAGCATCTCTCTACGGCTGTGCAGCGTTGGCAAATTTATGAGCTTCAAGCGGCTTTTTTACGGTGGCAGATTTAATGTCGAATCCCAAGGCAAATTGTTTAATGCGAATAAGAATTGTTTCTGTACCGACTCAGTCTGTCAGAATGCGTTTGATATCTAGGGTTCCATACGACGGACCCATATTCTAAGATCGGCCTGACTAGGGAGATCAAGAGAGCTTTAGTGACATAAGGATCTCTGAATTCTTTAGACCAACGTTTGATGAAAGCCAAGACGCCCTTTGCTCTATTAACACAAGAGTTTACATGGGACTTGAATTCAAGCTTAGGGTCCATGGTTACGCCGAGATCGATGAAATAAGTTAACTAATCAACACTATATTCACAAATGCGGTAGCTATATGATTGAAAGGTTCTTCTAGAGAAACACATAAATTTACACTTTTTCAAGTTCAGTGACATAGAGTTTACTTCTCACCATTTAAACACATTACTCATGTCCGCCTGTAATTGTTCCCTTTCTCCTGGAGCACCAATGAACTTAAATAACTTAACGTCGTCTGCGTACATTAAGCAATTCGAATACTTCAAAATATTTGGAAGATCGTTGATGAACAAAAGAAACAGAAGAGGGCCAAGGTAGCCCTGAGGTACATCTGACATCACACGAATTACCCGAGATGAACATTTTTTAAAGATAACCTTTTTTTAAAGATAACTCTGTTTCCTGCCAATGAAATAAGAAGAAAGCCAGCGTAGCAAGATTGGACGGAATCCAATTTTATCAAGTTTGTATATTAGAATTGAATGAGATACTTATCAAATGCCTTGCTGAAATCAGTGTAAATCATGTCCGTTTGATAGTTACTTTTGAAACCATTGTTCTCATTTGTAGTGAATTCAAGAAGGTTTGATACGGTTGATTTACCTTTACAAAAGCCGTGTTGTGATACATCGATAACAGGCGTTATGGAATAAGATAGTTCTTCCGTAGCGATTTCTTCAAATACTTGAGGAATGGCACACAACTTTGCGATTCCCCTATAATTCACAATATTCGACCTGCTTCCATTTTTATAAAGCGCCAAGATATACGACTCCTTCTACAAAGAGGGGAAAACTCCGTGCTTTAGAGAAGCATTGAAGATGTTTGTTAATGGCTTATATAGATAATCAGCACAACTTTTTAGGACACAGGAGGGAATACCATCCGAACCGCTTAAAAAATAATGTTTTAAACTATTCAAATGAAGGAGAACATTATCAGCAGATATTGAAGGAATACGGATGTGGTCAAACTGGGGAGTGGAAAAGGATAGCTAGACGTTTTTTCATTTGGCTCGACAGAATAGTTCGATTCAAAATAATTTGCAAACATATCAGCAATCATATTATCATCACTAGAAATTACATCATCTAATTTCAGTGTTGAGGGAAACCCATTTATTTTACATTTTGAGTTAACAAAATGATAAAATGACTTGGGATTAGAAACGATGTTAATGCGANCCCATTTATTTTACATTTTGAGTTAACAAAATGATAAAATGACTTGGGATTAGAATCGATGTTAATGCGAATTTTATTAATGTAATTCCTGCAACATTTTCTGTTTAAGGCATTGTATTTATGACGAAGGATGAAGTACGCTACCTAGTGAGAAGACAGGCCTGATTCTTTATAAAGTATAAATGATTAGATTTTGATTTTCGGCTTTCTAGTTTCAGGACAATAACATGAATCGTAGGATGGTGCAAAGGACAACTCAAGTGGTGGGTGATAAGGGTCTACAGGTATAACTAAAGGATCGCCGCGTATTATAGTGCATTTAGCAATATCATCAATAAGCGCTAAATCTAGACATTTAACTTGTTGATAACTGAATTAATCTGATATAGACCAAGATCGGAAAGTTCGTTAAGAAATTGGTTGAAAACATCCCGAGAAGAATTTGGCACCAGAATTCTATCCACCGAATCCCAGGAAACACACGCTNCCGAACCGCTTAAAAAATAATGTTTTAAACTATTCAAATGAAGGAGAACATTATCAGCAGATATTGAAGGAATACGGATGTGGTCAAACTGGGGAGTGGAAAAGGATAGCTAGACGTTTTTTCATTTGGCTCGACAGAATAGTTCGATTCAAAATAATTTGCAAACATATCAGCAATCATATTATCATCACTAGAAATTACATCATCTAATTTCAGTGTTGAGGGAAACCCATTTATTTTACATTTTGAGTTAACAAAATGATAAAATGACTTGGGATTAGAATCGATGTTAATGCGAATTTTATTAATGTAATTCCTGCAACATTTTCTGTTTAAGGCATTGTATTTATGACGAAGGATGAAGTACGCGACCTAGTGAGAAGACAGGCCTGATTCTTTATAAAGTATAAATGATTAGATTTTGATTTTCGGCTTTCTAGTTTCAGGACAATAACATGAATCGTAGGATGGTGCAAAGGACAACTCAAGTGGTGGGTGATAAGGGTCTACAGGTATAACTAAAGGATCGCCGCGTATTATAGTGCATTTAGCAATATCATCAATAAGCGCTAAATCTAGACATTTAACTTGTTGATAACTGAATTAATCTGATATAGACCAAGATCGGAAAGTTCGTTAAGAAATTGGTTGAAAACATCCCGAGAAGAATTTGGCACCAGAATTCTATCCACCGAATCCCAGGAAACACACGCTAGATTGAAATCACCCAACACAACGATCGAATCGCAGGGCTTGACCATGGCAAATAAAGAGAGCAATATTCAAAAAGTGTACGAATAAGATAAATTTATCTTTGAGTCATCCACTTTACAATTACCTGACAATTTCACTGTAACTCCCAATGATGTTGAACAAGCAATTTCTGAACTGAATAATAGCTCTTCAGCTGAACATGAAGGATTCTGCTCCTTATTTTTCAAACTACTCTCCACTTCTCTTGCCACACCCATTGCGAAGCTTTTTAATAAGTGTCTCACCAAATCGATCTTCTTAGATGCTTGGAAATTATGCCTAATTACTCCAATCTATAAATTAGGCATCCGTAATGAGGTGTGCAATTATAGACCAATTGTTAAACAAAGTACAATTTCGAAGTTATTTGATTCCATCATAAAGGTCAAACTACTGAATAGGATTAACTATCACATTTGTGAGAACCAACATGGCTTTGTACCATTGAGATCAACTTGCACCAATCTAACGCAGCTAACAAATAATATTATCAACGCTTTTGTAAATCAAGCCCAACTAGATGTAGTCTACACAGATTTCTCAACGGCATTCGATAAAGTCGACCATTTTATTCTAATAAAGAAGCTTAGTGATTACGGTATCAAAGGAACACTCTTAAAATTCTTTTTTAGCTACTTAAATGAAAGGAAATTATTTGTAAAAATGGCATCGTACAAATCTGAAATAGTGATTAATGCCTGGTCAGGAATACCTCAAGGTACCCATGTGGTCCTCTTCTCTTTTTAATTTTTATAAATGATTTACCGAACATTTTCCATTCCGCAAAATGCTTAATGTTTGCTGATTATGTCAAGTTATTTATGAAAATCCCATATATAACAGACTGCATTAATCTTCAACAGGATCTTAGTAGGTTTCAGGAATGGTGTACTCTAAACCACTTTTATTTGAATATTGAAAAATGCTGCGTCGTTTCATATAAGAAGAAGGTTAATCCTATAGCCTATGATTATTATTTGAATAATCTTATGCTTACTCGCAAGGAAGAAATTAAGGACTTGGGCGTAATTTTCGACTCAGGACTAACGTTTTCTAAACATATTGACTATATTGTCTCGAAGGCGTTTTCCATGATCGGATTTATACGTCGCAATACTGAAGATTTTTCTGAACCTTTGACATTGAAGGCACTCTACGTCTCTTTAATTCGAAGCCGCCTAGATTATTGCTCGTTGGTATGGTTCTATCAGTCCTATGTAAACAAGATAGAAAGAGTCCAACAAGTGTTTACCAAGTATGCATTATATAAACTGCGCTGGTCAAATGGTCTTCCTAGTTACTTAGGCAGACGCAAATTGCTCGGTTTGCAAAGCCTTAAAGATAGGCGAATCTATTTTTCAGTATTATTCGTGTATAATTTAATATACTTAAACATATATTGCAATGAATTATCAAATTTGATGAACCTTCATACCAATCACCATGATTTGAGGCGGGTTCGTTTATTCGTAGACCAAGTCCGCAAAACAAACTATGCCTTCAATGAACCAATGGTAAGATGCATTCGATTCTGCAACAATTATACTAACCTATATTTCTGTCTCAATTTATATAACTTTAAGCAACAATTGTTTTCCATATTTAATTGAATATTCTTAATATGTTCTGTATATAGTCTGTAAGATTCATAGGTAGACTGAAGTAAATAAAATAAAAAATAACTAAAATACTAAAAATACAGACGTAGTCCACCTTTTGCTCTTATTTAAATGGGATATATATATTATTTTGTGCAAGCTTATATTACAGGTGCTATAAGGAGTCAAAGGTCGAGTCTTCGAAAAATTAAAAACTTTATATTTCAAACAATTTAGAGCTAATTTTTTTTAAATTAATATCGTTGTAAGCGCGATTGCATCCCCTTTCTTCTGATAGGCATATTTGTATACTTCGTATGTAAAAATTTGAGCAAAAACATTTAAAAGTAAAAAATAACTTTTTTTATAAAAAAAAAATATTTAAAAAAACAAATTACTAACTGATTTTTAAAAAATTGATGTCGTTGTTAACGCAATCAAGTCTCCTTTCTTCTGATATGCGTATTTGTATACTTTGCTTATACAAATTTGAGAAAAAACACTTACAAGGAAAAAATACCTTTTTTATAAAAAAAAATTAAAAAGGAATTACTAAAAAATTTTTAAGAATTTGGCGTCGTTGTAAAGGCGATTGAACACCCTTTCTTCTGGTGTGCATATTTGTGTACTTCGTGAATAAAAATTTGAGAAAAACACTTGAAAGCAAAAAATACCTTTTTTTATAAAAAAAATTTTTTAAACAAAAAATTACTAACCGATTTTAAAAAAATTGGTATCGCTGTAAAGGCTACTAGAAAACTTATACTTAAAACCAAAAATTTCGTTTTATATACACAAAAAAAAATATATATATATAGATGAAAGGCTGGGTACGCCCTTGTATATAAACCAGTTACAGGATTTAAACCGTAGGTATATCATACGGTCAATTTGTTCTTTTAGAGCGCATACATGGTTCCATAATAATGATTCCAGTATCTTCATTTATGTATATTGTAACTATCAATATCTTATACAGAGAAGTGTAAGTTTACATATTAGTCTTTGACATATATTTTTTTCAAAAATAAATATTGGAAATTTCCAAGGATATTCAAGAAAAGGACATTTTCAATACTTATTCGTCCTGGTACACCCAAAAATTAAATTTTCTTCTATTCTACAGAATTTTTCCTTTTAATTGATACTCATATTGTTCAAATTTCAAAGTCCTTTAAAAAAAATCCTGATTATTTTTATACTATATTTGGCCCCCAGTTCTGTGAATATATTGATTTTTTCGTGTGTAAAATTGACTGTCTCACGATGCAATAAAGTGACACTACTTCACTTCTGAAACTGCTTTTTAATGTCCAAGTAATTGGAATTATTGCGTATGGTGTTATTGCATGCATCCCACCTATGGTGGAATTATACCAGGTGAAGTGATTAGAGTGACAAGAAAGATTTTGACACTGCTTTATTTGAAAATCAATACATATAAATGTGAACGTCTATTTGGGGTCGAAGCTCCACGCTTAAACCACACCATCGAATAATGCGAAAATGTACACAGTCCTATATTTTGCCCTCAGAACGGTAATAGCCATGTTTTTATTCACAACAAATGTAGATTTTGCAATGTCTGTTTTACAACAAAGTACATATATCAAATAATAGCCGTGTGCTACCTCCATGATAAGAAATACGTATGCGAAAAATGTACCCGCTAGGTGGCGGTGGAGTCGAGTTATTTGTAAAAATCGTATTTATGACCTTTCAAATTCACAAGGTATACTGCCAGCATGATGGAAAATACGTTTACCTAAAATGGATCCGCTAGGTGGCGCGGGAGTCGAGTTATTTATAAAATTCATATTTATGAACCCGATTTCGTTCAACTTCAAAATGTAAGCTACCTGCATGATGAAAAAGCATTTGCGAAAAACGGGCCCGCTAGTATTTATGAACCGATTTTGTTAATGTAAATTCGAAACGTTATTACTTCCATGACGATTTTTTCATTCGAAACATATACATACATAAAATGATAGCCATTTTCGTTGTTCGGACTAAAATCAACAACCACTGCATAGAGCTCAGTCAAATTGTCGGAGGCTATACCTTGCATATATGGTCTTATTATAGGCTACTAGAAAACACGCTGGTGACGCTGGAGTAGAGTTACTAGTCGTATTTATAAACCGATTTCGTTCAAATTCGTAACGTGAACTACCTGCATGATAAATAATTCGTTTCTTAAAAATGGACCCGCTGGAGTTTAGGTATTTAGAAAATCCGTATTTTTTATAAAATCTGACTGAAATTTATAATGCGTATTCATTTCATGACAAGCAATAGTTTTGCAGAAAAGGGACCCAATGGATGGTGCTGCAGCCGAAATATGTATGTATATAGAAACCCACACGTGGTTTAGTCTGCTTTGGCCCTATGTTTATCTTAGGCGATTTTTTTTTCAGATTGCTAAATCTAGGATGCCTTTAAGTATGCGCACCTTTGTCTGAGGCCCCTAATGCGATCTGGCAACTACCTCCGATTGACGAAATTGCTCGGGACGGCCATTACTACAGGAGTAAGACTCAAAGAAACCAATTCATAAATATTAAGACGAATTGTAAAAGTGGCGAATTGACAAGGAAAGATTCGACCACATCCGTCCAAGAAGGAACACGGCAGGTATATCAATGGATTCATTAACGATATTCAAGAGATCACACGACTCATTTAGCCCATGTACGGGAAAACTTTTCATCCTGTGGGACTGCGAAGATTCTTGGCCCTCCTATAACTGAAAACGCTCATCTGTGCTCTTGAGTTTTATTGGCTTACATGGTATATCGGATCAATGCTGAAGTTGCAAGATCATAGAAGAATATTACGCACGCTTGGCAAAGATCTCACAGCTGGAAATAAGACCATTGGTAAAGCTCATTACATTGAAAGGGATTAGTATTCCATATGGTATCTCAGAGCTATTATTCTTGGCCTATGTTTGAGGAGGTTTTTGGTCTTTAGTTATTTCAATTCAAACTAAAAATGTTTGCTTTACATACCGCTTATGCTTTTAAACGCTATTTTTGTATTGGCCAACGCAAAAGATCTTATTAAGCGCCGCAGAGCAAGCGGGAAATGGCTAGTTTGCCTATAAAATTTTACTAGTAAGGCAGTCGAATGTCAGAAAACAAAGCGAGAAAGCTGTTTTATTACTTCACCTGTTTTTTGCGACAGGGTTCCATGCAAACATTTTAAGGTTTTCCAGCAATGTTTTCAACATTTTTGCATGCAGACAAAATTCATACTAAAGCGCTATGTCCAATTTGCTGAATAAAGCAAAACTCAGATTTTGGTATTATTTCCAATTTAAAAGTGAAATAAAGCAAATTTTGCGTTATTGCCGTTTATGTTAAGTTTTAACGTTTTCGCAGCTCCCTATTTATCCTCATCTAACAGCTCCTTTACAGCGTCTTCACTACTGCTAGTGATAGCAGAGCGTAATTTTCCGGTGCAACTAAGTAATAGTTTTAGGCACCGGTATGATAGATTCTATTGTCAATTATTTGGTAAGATAAAATACCGGAAATTAGTTTGAATGAATCAGCTATTAACCGTATGTTATTTCTATACGAATTTCTGTAGA
>NW_016161399.1:50055-51921 GCF_001687245.7 Rhagoletis zephyria
AAAAGTTAAAAATATGGGTAATTTCATTCATAAATTGAACTTTTAACTCAATAGAAACAGAGAATAGCTAGATATTTCACTCTTCTTTATACCATACATACGTTTTGAGGTATACGTTGAAATTGCGCAACCTGGGTATTTTTATTTGATCGCTTATAACTTACGTAGTTTTGCATCGATTTTCTTCGATGATAGCTTATTTTTTTTGTAATACAACAGAGCTTAGGGAGAAAAAAAAATCTGCAAAAAAATAAAAGGTTTTCGAGATCCTTCCCCGCAAAGTTTAATTTCTTTTATATTTTTTCAAAAAAAATTGAAAAAATCGGTAATGATTGTTCGTTATCTTTGAATGTACAGGGCCTAGCAAAAAGTGTTNGCTCGCGCTCCTATTAAACGAGCGAGGCTGTTGTGTGTTGCCTCGCTCGCAGTGCGAGGCGAGTAGCTGTCTGCATACTCGCTCTACTAGGTAAGACGAGTGAGGGACGAGCGAGCGCTCTGAGTGTACTATACAACACATGCATTTTTGTGCATAAAAATGTGGGAAAGTAGTCAATAGATTATATACGAAAGTATGCTAATATTTGTATGTACATATGTACATATGTATATAAATATGTGAATATTATATTAGGGCAGCATTTAAAACAACAAATAAAATTTATTACATACATACGCATAGATTGTGGAATAAAATATTTTTTTGGGTTATATACATACATATGTACATACATAACATGCATATTTATATATGTTTTTTTTTACGAGGAGGAAGCATCGAAAGCCTGTACCCGTCAGTGTGGGACTTTAACCCGAACTAAACCTCCTACTGTCCATGTACCGATCCCCCCGGTACCACCGTCAAGTATTCCGTCGGGAGGCGGTTTGAGCACTAAGCTCGCACGTACGTTCCAGTCAATGTACTCAGTCCTGGGCTGTACCTAATAGGCTCTGCCACGTCTTAATGATAGTGAAGCTCTTTTCTTTTTCTGCTATGTATTTATTTAAGTNTCTTTTTTTTCTGCTATGTATTTATTTAAGTATCTTTACCTGAAGTTAAAACCATATACAAACACGGTAATTCTATACTAACTATTTAAGATCATGTTAAGATGATTTTCTTGTAGCGGTCGGGCCAGATTTTGAGCAGCCCCTTCGCTGGTAGTTTTGTTGAGCAGGCATTCAGAAATATAACCCATGTACGTTTATGTGTACTGCCTTGGCGGTTGAAACGGCCTAGGTTCCAATNCACGTCTTAATGATAGTGAAGCTCTTTTCTTTTTCTGCTATGTATTTATTTAAGTATCTTTACCTGAAGTTAAAACCATATACAAACACGGTACTTCTATACTAACTATTTAAGATCATGTTAAGATGATTTTCTTGTAGCGGTCGGGCCAGATTTTGAGCAGCCCCTTCGCTGGTAGTTTTGTTGAGCAGGCATTCAGAAATATAACCCATGTACGTTTATGTGTACTGCCTTGGCGGTTGAAACGGCCTAGGTTCCAATCCACCCCTACGCGTTAGTTAATGAACTCCATCCCTCTCTACCTCTCAGCATATAATTTACTACCGCTTCTGGAGACAGTGCTGCACTGATATACTGTTGGAGTCTACGTCTCTGTTCGCTGAATCGCGGGCACAGTAGAAGTATGTGCTCCGGGTCTTCGATGGTGCCTTTTCCGCAGAAGTCACAGTACGGATCNACCCCTACGCGTTAGTTAATGAACTTCATTGTTGGGGAGGCGAGAGCGCCAGTTTCTAAGCCGCAGCACCTTGGCGGTTGGAACGGCCTAGGTTCCAACCCGCGCTTTTGCATTACATACCTATTGCACGGCTTTTCCGCTCTGGACATCTCAAACATTTCAT
>NW_016161400.1:0-7636 GCF_001687245.7 Rhagoletis zephyria
TGTGATTCTCTAGCGTTTGCAATTGTCGGAAGCTGTGAAACGATGATTTGTGCATACACACATATATAAAATAGTATTTGTTCCTCTTAAAAATAGAGGCATATTTTTGAGCAATATTACTGATATCTATATCATTTGAAACAAAGAGGAAATACCACATATATGGTTTTTGCGTTTAACTGTAATATTCATACTTGTTTATCTGCAAAAAAGAACGAGTTTTTTAAGATAAAATTCAATCAACAATAAGAAAAGCCAAGCAAGCGCAAATGACAAAGCAATCATTTTTTTTATCTCTCACTAATACATTCTAGACCACACAAGTGAAGTTGAAGTTTCCAGTGAATGTGTGCCGGTTGTACATATGTACAATATGAATGTATATCAGGGGCGCACCCAGGAATATATTTGGGAGGGCGGTTTATACGTTCTTTAAAATACATTTATGCAAGTGTTATGTACAGTAGTATGTAATAAATAAATAAACTTTTTAAAGTTTAATAAATTGCCTTTTATTTACATAAAATTAAAAAAGAACTCGAACAATTTTAACCGACATCACAAAAGGGGGAGGGGGCTTACCAATTCATCGGAATATTTTTTATTTTCTTATGTATGTTAACCGTATAACTTTGGAGCACGTGAACCGATTTCAATATTTTTTTTTTTTTATCGGTAAGATGGTACCTCAAGGGTCGTCCCGTAATTAGGCTTAGATTGGATCATTCAATCATGAAAAATTAACGGTACTCCAAAATTGGCATATGAGAATTGAAGTCGGTCGTTTTTTTTGCTTAAAAATTACTGGTTTAGTAAAAAGTTCTATAAAAACGAGATGCGCTCAACTTTCAAAAGTAATAAAAAATGTTAAAAAAAAGAGGTTCGAACCCCAAAACCTACCCCTTGTGTGTGCTAATGATGTATATACGTATGTATGTATGCACGTATGTATTCACTCTAAAGAGTGCTATTGTGTGATTGAGTCCAGGATCTAAGTATTCTGCAGCTCGAAGAGCATCTGCCTGGCTTTTTTTACCTTGTGACATTTGGAATTGTTTTGTTTTTAACGTTTCAAGAGTGGTTTTCATTCAGGACGTTGCACTTATTAAGTATGTATAGTAGGGTGGGTTGATTTTTTTTCTTAAATCGTATAGCAAAAACGTAAACTACATAAAATTCTAAGAAAATTCTCCGAAGAAACCATGTATCTAAAATAAAATCCTAATCCGCGCCTCTCGACTTGAAAATTTAGATGGCCGCCTTTGCCTAAAAAATAAATGTTAGAAAAAATAGGTTTTTCCAAAAAGAAATCGAATTTTCTGAATAAAATTGTTTAGTAAGGTAGTTCTTTTGCACTTTATATTTTTCTACACTCAAAAAATTTTTTCATTAAAAAAAATATTCACCCAAGTAAAAAATTTTCAAGTCGAGAGGCGCGGATTAGGGTTTGATTTTAGACCCATGGTTTCTTGAGAGAATTTTCTTAGAATTAAATGTAGATTACGTTTTTGCTATACGATTTTAATTTTTTTTTTCATCAATACAAATCAACCCGCCCTAATGTATAGTGAGGGGACTTTTTTTTTTTTTGTAACAAAAACCACATAACAAATTAACTACAGACGATGTCTACTTACTATGCAGCAATTTCGAAATAAGTTTTAAACAAGACTTCCGCGATATCTGAAAGTCCTAATATAAACTCGGATAATGAAGAAATAAATGTGTATATTTAAGTGAAGCGGGGGGTATATGGAAATTCCATGTACAGGCCAGTATGCTGCTCTGAAGAAAAGCAAAAACTCCATATAAAATGACGTACTATTGTAATGGCTAAGAAATTTTCTTGAGTCAAATTTTCTTAAGGCAGTACACAGTTCTTAAGAAATTTGCTACGCTTTCTACTACGGGTTTCTAAAGTTTTTTTGTGAAAAAAAGGCGCAAGGCAACCCATGTTTGCAATAGGCTGTGAAGTATCAGAAGTCAAAATCCCTTGGACACACGCACGAAATAATGGCAATTTTTTTTTTCTTGACCGTTTTCTTGACAGCTGTATACTGGCCTTAATACAGGAAAAGGACATAAATTTTGAAATTCCGTAATTCCACTATTGCACTGACTATTGACTATTTTTCATTAATCTGTTGAAAAATATTTTTAAATAGCTACATTTTTTGTACAAGGAAACCTTTTCTTCATACGTAATTACTTTTTAAAGCAGTCACAAGGATCTGTCCCACCAGTCGCAATTTTAAATATTTTTAATTTTTAAATAGTTTTGGATGAAAATGGACTTCACAAAAAAATCTGATTTGAAATCGCTTATATTTTTAATCATATTTCTTTTAATAATTTAATATATTGAAATTTCTTCAAACCTATAATACTTCTTTTTCTTGGCAAACACCTAAAATTTTTGTACCACTTCACCCTAATCATCCTAAATCAAAATAGTGAGGCACTTTATATATACCCCTAGCCAAAATTATAAGCGCACCACGTATGAAAAGTCTTTTTTTACTGCATTTCCTCGAAGATTTTTTTATTTGGATGAAAATGAATAACACATTCAACAACAAAAAAATGGCAAAAATTAAGGGTAAGCTTTACCTATTTATTTAAAACTTGTACTTGCAGTTATACTAGAATTGAATGGGCCACAAAGCTACATACTCAAAATCTATCTAAGAAATTAAAAACCTTGAAATTTTTTACAAAGTGTCTAATTTTTTTTTAACCGACTTCCAAAAAAGGAGGAGATTATCAGTTCGTCGGAATATTTATTTATTTTACTTTTTTTTATGTATGTTACCGCATAACTTTGGACCACGTCAACCGATTTCGATAGGTAGTCGAAAAGGTAGTGTCTCAGAGGTGGTCCCATACTAATCTGGTTAAGATCCGATCAGTGGATCATGAGATATATATATATATATATATTATATGAGAGTTGAAGTCGGTTTTTTTTGCTAAAAATTACTTGTTTTGCACAATGTTTGAAACTTGTATTTATATGGTTTTTGTTAAAGAATATACTATATTTTTATGAAAAATGGTTGAAGTTAAATAATAAAACAAATAGTTGTTACAACTTCTCAATATGTTGTGCGCTTATAATTTCGAGAAAGGGTGCATGCATTCAAAATTAATTTATTAAAGAAATCGCATAAAAACTATGCCACTATTAACTTCGAATCGATACTAAATACTAATATCTTAAACTGTTACTGTACAATGATGGTTATTTTTAAAAGTATCTAAATTTTTTACTGCATGCTCGGTCAAATGAATATGCTTGTATATAAGCACATATGTACATATAGTGTGCACACATTTACATAGTTACATACTAACATATACATATACATATACATAAGTGTGTCGAATTGTAAATAAGCGATCCAAAAAACATTGAATGTTTGCAGGTTCAGCTGGTTAAGTCACGGTATGACGTACCAAACACTAGCGCTTCACACCGCTTCTCAACGTCGTAAATCGTCGTTAACGCCACGATACTAAAACAAATGTTCGTTCGTTAGAAAGTCTGGATTTTTTTTTCGTTGTTTTTGTGGCTATTTCTTTTCAAGCTTTTTGTTAAAAAAAAAAAAACAAAAACAGGTCGGGCGTAGTTAATATTATGTAATCAACATTTTCATTGTTCTAATAAATTCTCACTGTGGTGTTATCAACAAATGACAACTATATTAGAATAGAGCGAAGGTAAACACATACATACATATGGACGTACTTATGTATGTGCATGAATAAACCTTGTAGAATATTAAATATGTATACACATGTACATATGTTAATCGCTTAATTTTGAGAAACTATTTTAACAAACAAAATAAGTACATATTCAATTTTTTATGGGCTTTAATAAAATTTGGCTATTTCATTTATTAAAAATTGTTCTTTTTAAGCTTCTATACAAACAAAATTTTACGAACATGCGTGTATGTTTGTAGGCTGATATCACATGGGTAAGCCTTCAAGTGGAGTCGCTGGATGATGTCATTCGGAGCCGCTAATTGAGCACATACGACCGACTTCTTCTACGGGCAAACATGTGTTCGCAAGCAAATGGATATATGTATGTACATATGTAAATTCGTACTATGTATAAAACTCTACATACACATGCATATGTACAAACAATCTACACATAAGTATGTACCTATGTATATAAGCGCATATACATACATATGTGCGTATGTAGATTTGTATGTATTTAGTCCATTAATTAAAATAACACATCAGCAATGTATGTATGCACTTACATACATATGTACAGTTGTCCACAAAATAATAGGAGTGGGATATTTTAACCTGTTTTGGATATTTGTCTTTAGTTTATTTAATGTCTCGTATTTTTTTGTAAAAGCCTAGCTGGTAATACAACAAACACCATATAAATTTACATTTTCAAGTTTGTACAAAAATTATAAAAATTCTGCAAATTTTCACCAAAATTTCAAACTATTTAACCAGAATCTTTAGAAAATATGTTGGTATGCAGTTTTGTAGCCCATTCAATTCTAGTCTGAAGAAGTGCAAGTTTCAAGCTGCTAAAAAATTCCGTTGATTTTTGAGAATTTTTTCGGTTGAAGGTGTTTCACGTTTTTTCCATACAAAGTATGTTCGACAATTTTCTTTTATATGGGGACAGTGCCAGCAAAAAAAATTGCCAAAAATCAACGGAATTTTTTAGCAGCTTGAAACTTGCACTTCTTCAGACTAGAATTGAATGGGCTATAAAACTGCATACCAGAATTTTCTCTGAAGATTCTGATTAAAAAGTTTGATATTTTGGTGAAAATTTACAGAATTTTAATAATTTTTGTACAAAGGTTGAAATCTGAATTTATTCGTTGTTTGTTGTATACCCAGCTTGACTTTTGTATAAAAATAATAAACATTAAATAAACAAAAGACAAATAGCAAAAACTGACCAAAATAATGCACTCCTATTATTTTATGGACCACTGTACATAAGTTAGTAGGTCCGAATAAGTTTTTCGAAGTGAAAGGAATTTCTAAATACACACATACATACATATGTATGTACATATATCCATCCAGCACGTAAAGACAAATAAAATTTTAAAAGCAAAAGCTTTAGTAAAAGGAAAGCATGATAAAAACATAGCAAGGTATAACCGTTCTCTCAATTTGTCGGCCATGATTTTTTTTTGAAGTTTGCCAACATTTTAAAATCATATAAAAGTGAAAATAAAAAATTGAAATTGTTCGAAATTGTTGTTGCTTGAGATTGAAAATGAAAATGTGTGTGTGAGTTTGTGAGTAAATTTAAAAATTAAATTGTTTGGAAACGTCAAGAATCTTAAAAGTGACTCTCAGCGGTTCTACCTTACTATATTTTTATCATGAAGGAAAGTACACGACAAACATTTGAAATTAGAAAAGTTAACAGTCTTCGAAAAACGGTCATGTCGATTTTTCCCCTTAAAAACGAAAGCTAAAATTTTTTTCTTTTCGCAACAAGTTTACAACAAAAAATCTATAATTAATGGCATATGTGGCAACATATTGGATATCTCATTTCTGAGGCATTTCACGTCAAGCGGGCAGGAAAAAAGGTATGCATTTCTTGAGTTATAGGCTTCTAAAGAATAGTAAAAAATATATTTTTTAAAGTATTTTAATATTAAACTTCGGGATTTGTGTAGAAAATTTCCCGAGTTTTTAAAAAATGGAATCAATTCAAAACAAATACATAATTTAAAAACCATTTTTTTTATGGACAAGCATTTATTAGTGGCTAATACAAAAAACGACCCCCGCACCACTTAACGGCTAAATTGTTCGTGGTTATTTCTTTCCATTTAAGTAATACACATAAGTTCTAAATATGAAATAAATCGGACTATAAATAGGGGTGTTCCAAATATCTCGACTCCTGCGCCACCTATCGAGTAAATTTTGCGTAGTTATTCCTTTTCATATATGTAGTTACTATACTCTCCAAATATTAACCATGCTGGTCCATTAATAAGGGGTTTTCCAAACATCACGACACCTACACCACCTAGCGGATAAATTCCTCTTTCATGTTGCATTTTCATCGGGTTCTGAGCTAAGTTTGAAGTTTCAGGTCTCTAGCTCATCGGGAAGATGATTAAAAATTAATTGTAAGATTTGATTACACACAGGTAGTGATAGAACGACACGAGTAAGTATAGAGTACAGAATATCGATACTTTTCATAAGTAGGTACTGAGTATGGAAAACTCGATATTTTTTGACAAGTAATGAGTAAATATCGCGAATACCAAAAAGAATCGACGTGTTTAAATCATATTATTAAAAATATAAAAAATTTCGTTATTTCAATTACATTGAAAATTACCAACAGACATTCTAGCAAACTTTCGAAGATTATCTTCGATATTTAATATGAATGTCGTGTAAATGAACATAACGCTTATTTACTTCAATGCTGTCATAATTAAAAAAAAAATCGAGAAAAATGGCTTATATTCAATACCCTCTATCTACAATTTTCACAAAAACTACCCAACTGGGACTTACCTGTCATCACTGATGTGTAATTCTGGCTTCGCAATTTAATAGTAAATTCTTCTGTCAAGTGTTATACAAGGTGAGCATTAATAACACCGATGACAGTTAAGTCTTAGGTGGATTTTTTATATCGCAATCTCTTTTTTGCGAAAAGTTTAGATAAATATAAGCCCTCAATATACTCCCCTAGTAAAAATTAACACATATTTTGATCAAATGATGTACTGGTAATCGGTAAAGTTATGAAATTTGTACACAACAAAGAAATTTTTTTTCCTTAACAGCAATGGCAATGGCAAACCTCTGAGTGTATTTCTGCCATGAAAAAGCTTCTCATAAAATCCATTTGTCGTTCGGTTAAAAATTCTTAAATAATTGGAAAATGAATCCCTTGCCTCACCTTCGATAATAAATGGAGTAAGATTGTGGTCTTCGGCTTGATAACTTGGCCATTCTCCAGCATAACTTCGTTGTAAATTCGAAATACATAGCATTTTCGAAAAAAAAATGTTTGTGTAAGGGAGCTTATCTTTCCTTTACAGAATGGCCTTCACCACATTTGTTTATCGTTTTCTACATTTCATTTTAGAAATGCTTATTCGATCAGATTTCAACTATTAAAAGTCGGATTTTTATTTACTTTTTGAGTTTGCCTTAAAAATACTTGGAAGTACGAGTATTATCGATAGTTTTTAGCAAATATGAGTACTGGCATCGATTCTTCTAAGAAGAAGAAGATATTCTAAGTAGGTGCAATCCCGTATTCCTCGGACTAAAACTAGTAAAACTGTCAAAAAATAAAAATTCGCTCAGAGCGAGAGAGTAGCATTGAAAAGTACGGGATCGCTTTCTAGTAAAAAATGGTAACTTCTGTCAACTTTAACATAACCTCCAAATTTTGGTTGTAAATTTTTGCTTATTTTGCATGTAAACACACTCAGCTCACACATGTAAATAACCCAAAATACTTTCAAGTTCATTAGAATCCACTTAAACAAGTAATTAAATACTTTTCAACATGAACTTTTCTTTTGTTTACAATTTGGTTGCCAAACGCACAACAGCTGATCGTTTGACACATTTACCACCATTT